>NC_143051.1:11105000-11200000 GCF_057628025.1 Oncorhynchus mykiss | reverse complement strand
GCAGACAGACAGACAGACAGACAGACAGACAGACAGACCTAAGGACAGACCTAAGGACAGACAGACAGACCTGAAGACAGACAGACCTGCAGACAGACAGACAGACCTGAAGACAGATAGACCTGAAGACAGACAGACAGACAGACTTTCAGACAGACCTGCAGACAGACAGACAGACAGACAGACAGACAGACCTGCAGAAAGACAGACAGACCTGCAGACAGACAGACAGACAGGCAGACAGACAGACCTGCAGACAGACTTGCAGACAGACCTGCAGACAGACAGACCTGAAAACAGACAGACCTGCAGACAGACAGACAGACAGACAGACAGGGAGGGAGGGAGGGAGGGAGGTGGGGAGGTAGGGAGGTAAGTAGGTAGGTAGGTAGGTAGGTAGGTAGGTAGGTAGGTAGGGAGTGAGGGAAGGAGGGAGGGAGGGAGGGAGGTAAGTAGGTAGGGAGGTAGGGAGGGAGGGAGGTAGGGAGGGAGGGAGGTAGGGAGGTAGGTAGGGAGGGAGGTAGGTAGGTAGGTAGGTAGGTAGGGAGGTAGGTAGTTAGGTAGGTAGGTAGGTAGGTAGGTAGGTAGGTAGGTACTCACTCACTCACTCACTCACTCACTCACTC
Source organism: Oncorhynchus mykiss (assembly GCF_057628025.1). Taxonomy (NCBI): domain Eukaryota; kingdom Metazoa; phylum Chordata; class Actinopteri; order Salmoniformes; family Salmonidae; genus Oncorhynchus; species Oncorhynchus mykiss. The sequence continues at coordinate 11,199,374 of NC_143051.1, read as the reverse complement.
ACACATAGACACACACACACATTTACACACACGATCACTCCCACACACCCACACACACACACACACACACACACACACACGCAAGCACACACACACACACACACACACACACACACACACACACACACATACTTGTTCATCAGCCTGATCTGGTAATTTAAAATGTATGTGTTGTTTACATGTGCGTACACTTACTTTCAATACATGGTGAAAGTGAGGTAATCCATGTCACACTGTCAACTTACACAGACACATTGCTACAGATCCAGACTAATTAGCTAGCTGTGAGGAGTCAGTCTGTGGCTCAGAGTCCTTTGTTCATTCTATATCGGTACATCTGCACTATGTTGCTCCTGGCATCAGTGACAGCGACTTCCAACACATCACTATCTCTCTCTCCACACAGAATGTGAATTACTCAAAGTCCCTTTGAATCTCTTCTTCTCTCTCTCCACTTCTCAGCAACTCCCCCTCTCTCTCTCTCTCTCGCTCTCTCTCTTTCTCTCTCCCTCTCCCTCTCTCACTCTCTCTCCCTCTTACTGTCTCTCTCTGTCTCTCTCCCTCACTCTCCCCCTCTCTCTCTCTCTCTCTATCCATCTCTCGCTCTCTCTCCCTCTTACTGTCTCTCTCTGTCTCTCTCCCTCACTCTCCCCCTCTCTCTCTCTATCCATCTCTCGCTCTCTCTCCCTCTTACTGTCTCTCTCTGTCTCTCTCCCTCACTCTCCCCCTCTCTCTCTCTCTCTCTATCCATCTCTCGCTCTCTCTCCCTCTTACTGTCTCTCTCTGTCTCTTATTGTGTCTCTCTCGCTCTCTCTCTCTCTCTCCCCCTCTCTTTCTCTCTCTCGCTCTCTCTCCCTCTTACTGTCTCTCTCTGTCTCTTATTGTGTCTCTCTCTCTCTCTCTCTCTCTCTATCCAACTCTCGCTCTCTCCCCCCCTTACTGTCTCTCTCTCTCTCTTATTGTCTCTCTCTCTCTCTCTATCTCTCTCTATCCATCTCTCGCTCTCTCCCCCCCTTACTGTCTCTCTCTCTCTTATTGTGTCTCACTCTCTCTCTTACTGTCTCTCGCTCTCTCTTGTTTTGTCTCTCTCTCTCTCCCTCTTACTGTCTCTCTTTCTCTCCCTCTTACTGTTTCTCTTTCTATCCCTCTTACTGTCTCTCTCTCTCTCTTTCAACCTCTCACTGCCTTTCTCCTATCTCTCTCTTTCTTTGTCTCTCTCTCTCGCTCTCTTGCTTTGTCTCTCTCTCTTTCTTTCTCTCTCCTCTTGCTTTGTCTCTCTCTCTCCTCTGCTTTGTCTCTCTCTCTCTTGCTTTGTCTCAAATCTCTTTCGGATGGAGAGAGATAGAGGAAAGGGGGTACAATGTCTTGCTGACTGTGATCCAACAGATTTTAGACCCACTAATTAAACTTTCAACAATCACATTAGGAGTCCCCATGTCAGCGCTAATCTGTCTACACAGAACACGTTGATTAAATTGGACGCTCTCAATGCTGAGATTAGGAACTCTCCGCCTGTAATCTGGCCCTTAATTTTCCCTAGCTGTCAGTGACTGCAGAAGCAAGGTGGATGTGTCAGAAAGGCCATAGAGACGGCAGAGTTTTTGTCTTTCAAATTAGCTGCCAAAAGGCCAACCTTTAAGCTCTGGGCTGGGCCAGAAAGGGTGTAATTTCACTTTACAATTGAGATAGTGCTCCACCAATGGCCCAGTAGTTTAAGTTAATAGTGCTCCACCAATGGCCCAGTAGTTTAAGTTAACTAGATAGTGCTCCACCAATGGCCCAGTAGTTTAAGTTAACTAGATAGTGCTCCACCAATGGCCCAGTAGTTTAAGTTAACTAGATAGTGCTCCACCAATGGCCCAGTAGTTTAAGTTAACTAGATAGTGCTCCACCAATGGCCCAGTAGTTTAAGTTAACTAGATAGTGCTCCACCAATGGCCCAGTAGTTTAAGTTAACTAGATAGTGCTCCACCAATGGCCCAGTAGTTTAAGTTAACTAGATAGTGCTCCACCAATGGCCCAGTAGTTTAAGTTAACTAGATAGTGCTCCACCAATGGCCCAGTAGTTTAAGTTAACTAGATAGTGCTCCACCAATGGCCCAGTAGTTTAAGTTAACTAGATAGTGCTCCACCAATGGCCCAGTAGTTTAAGTTAACTAGATAGTGCTCCACCAATAGCCCAGTAGTTTAAGTTAACTAGATAGTGCTCCACCAATGGCCCAGTAGTTTAAGTTAACTAGATAGTGCTCCACCAATGGCCCAGTAGTTTAAGTTAACTAGATAGTGCTCCACCAATGGCCCAGTAGTTTAAGTTAACTAGATAGTGCTCCACCAATGGCCCAGTAGTTTAAGTTAACTGAGCTACCCACACCGCAGTTTGTTAAAAGTATATTGGATTATATTATATAATGTATAGATGTTTTTTTACTTCAGATAGTAGACCATATGCATGTACATATACCTTGTTCAGTGTTGTTATAGCTACTGTATTACAATCAGGGGCGCAACTTTGGTTTTAGAAGTGGGGGTGACATAAACATTCCAAAAAGCCCACCCGCCCTATCTGAGGCATCCGCATGGTCCTAATGCACACCGTTGACTAGTTTTGTATCACATTACAATGATAAAACTGTAATGCGCCCCCCCCCCCCCCCCCCACCCCCCTCCGTTCCCAGTGTATGTTGCGCCCATGATTACAAAGTCATGAGCAGCTGTACAGCACATCCTGCCACTTTAATTCCATCTCTGAAGTTGAAACACTTCCACCATTCCCCAGCAGGGGGTGTAGGGACTAGTAGATCAGGTGAGTGTGTTTGTGAAGTCAGAGAGAGGGCAGCATGAAGAGGGGGTGAGCTCTGTATTCTGACAGACAGACAGCCCTATGGGACAGGTACAGACAGACAGCCCTATGGGACAGGTACAGACAGACAGCCCTATGGGACAGGTACAGACAGACAGCCCTATGGGACAGGTACAGACAGACAGCCCTATGGGACAGGTACAGACAGACAGCCCTATGGGACAGGTACAGACAGACAGCCCTATGGGACAGGTACAGACAGAACTCTGTCTGTGGACAAAATGTCAAAACATTTCCAATCTACTTTAGCTGTAATATGCACATGCAATATGCACATTTACAGTATACAGAATCCACACCAACTACTGAGAGAGGGAATGTGGCCTATTCCAAGGAACTACAGGAAATGTTTAAAAAAAATACTGTATGTCTCTCTCTTTCTTTCTCTCTCTCTCTCTTGCTCTCTCTCTTTCGCTCTCTTGCTCTCTCTCTTTCGCTCTCTTTCTCTCTTTCTCTCTCTCTCTCGCTCTCACTCTCTTGCTCTCTCTCTCTCGTCACTCTCTGTCCTCTTGCAGTGGCTCTCTTTCATGCTAGGAATCAAGTTTCACTGTGTTCTTTCTGCTACCGTGTGTATGAAGGTTCTGAGAATAAAATACTAGAGCATTGAATACTTTATTTATAGGATTATTTTACAAATTCAAATGGAAGTGTTTGCGGATACAATCATGTACTCTGTCAATGAGCAATAATAGGTGTCTTTCTGTCACTGTTATAACAGAGGGTTATAACCATTATCCTGCTGTCACTGTTATAACAGAGGGTTATAAACATTATTCTGCTGTCACTGTTATAACAGAGGGTTATTCTGCTGTCACTGTTATAACAGAGGGTTATTCTGCTGTCACTGTTATAACAGAGGGTTATAACCATTATTCTGCTGTCACTGTTATAACAGAGGGTTATAACCATTATTCTGCTGTCACTGTTATAACAGAGGGTTATAACCATTATTCTGCTGTCACTGTTATAACAGAGGGTTATAACCATTATTCTGCTGTCACTGTTATAACAGAGGGTTATTCTGCTGTCACTGTTATAACAGAGGGTTATTCTGCTGTCACTGTTATAACAGAGGGTTATAACCATTATTCTGCTGTCACTGTTATAACAGAGGGTTATAACCATTATTCTGCTGTCACTGTTATAACAGAGGGTTATTCTGCTGTCACTGTTATAACAGAGGGTTATAACCATTATTCTGCTGTCACTGTTATAACAGAGGGTTATAACCATTATTCTGCTGTAATCGCAGCTATTCATGGGATTGTAAATGCCTCAGGCCAAAGATGGGTGCTATTTGGTCGAGTCCCTCATAAGAGAAAAGACATTGGGGAAATGGTATTTACCCTGCAAGGACAATCAGGATGGGGTGCGTGGGTGGAAGTGGGACGCACATCATTTTAACTACTATACAGTCAAATCAATGAATTGATCATTTAACCTTTATACATGTCATGACAGGGGAACAAATGAATACTAATTGAAATGTTTCACGAGTACATGTCTATACTCAAAGGGACTTGGCATCAGACCAGAAGTACCCCCTGGGCCTTGGCCAAAGCCAGCCAGTCATTCTTCTAGGCTTTCAGATTGCCATCTCCACACTACATTTAAGCACCCGCGTAGTTTTCTGTTCTGTCGAGTTGGTGTGAGGGAGCTCAAAGTAAAGTACCTGTTGCCTTCAAGCACAAGGCAGGCTATAGGCCTACATGGTAAGGCAATAGTGCAATCAATTCTAATAGTATATGAGCTAAATACGTAAAGAATAAATCCCATCGACGTGTTGAAGGTTTAGTCTAGTGATTCACTCTTCGTGGACTTCATTTATTTTCCTGTCAGTTGTTTGTTTCCCTTCTACTAAATTCTCTACAGAGCAGAGTACAAACCCTGAGTTACCACTAAGAGCCAAGCCTGCCAACTGCTCCATATTTGTATTACACACACACACACACACACACACACACACACACACACACACACACACACTACTCACTACTCAATACTCACTCCCTCTAACTCCCTCTCTCTCTTCCTCCCTTCCTTTCACCCTCTCTCTGCCTCCCTCCCTCTCACCCTCTCTCTGCCTCCCTCCCTCTCCGCCTCCCTCCCTCTCACCCTCTCTCTGCCTCCCTCCTCTCTCTGCCTCTCTCCGCCTCCCTCCCTCTCACCCTCTCTCCGCCTCCCTCCCTCTCACCCTCTCTCTGCCTCCCTCCTCTCTCTGCCTCCCTCCCTCTCACCCTCTCTCTGCCTCCCTCCCTCTCACCCTCTCTCCCTCCCTCTCTCTGCCTCCCCCCTCTCGCCCTCTCTCCGCCTCCCTCCCTCTCACCCTCTCTCCCTCCCTCTCTCTGCCTCCCCCCTCTCGCCCTCCCTATCTCTCTCTCTGAAGGTGGCGGCATAGAGCGGTGGAGCTATTAGCTCCGCGCTGCAGACATCATTAGGAGTGGAGGGAGACGATTCCACCGTCAGCGCAGGAACAGGAAGCCCTGGCAACAAGGAGACACCGCTCTTACCAGACCATTACACCGTACAGTAAGTCCTAGCTCTGTCTATATTCTCAGTCTGTCATTTTTGTTGTGTCACTTTTTTCTTTGCTAAGCGGTAGAGGTAGAGAAAATGGCTGGAACTGGAAGGAAGGCGTACGCGCAAAAAGAGCGTTCGTTTATTTCCAAAGCCTTTGAAAATGTTTACCTCGCACTCTGACCTATTTGTTTTGTGTCCGGAGCATAGACGGTTGTTTGTGGTTTACAGTCATGCACTTGTCATTTCGAACAAAAATGCAAACGAACTACTAAGTTTGACACATGTGAGCGGTGGTTTCGCGGACTTGAAAACGAGCAAGGAGTGTTTCACAGGCGGGTTGGTGTGTAGGACAGGCAAGCTAACTGCGCCACCCCACCCAGAAACATTGCATAAAGAATAGTAAAATACATATTTATAGTATAGCCTTCAACCGTCCACTTTTAAAATGGTTGTGGTACGTGAGTAGCCTACGTGGCCGTATGTCCACTCATGCGACACGTTTTAGTTTCTAATTCCATCGCGGAAGTGTTTTTTATTCTTCAAAAACAGGGCAAACCAACTAACCCTAGTCCACCTAATGTAACCGGCGTCATTACAAATACATAGTAGATGACATGCCCTTAATTTGGCGGGGAGAGAGAAAATGTTATCTACTCGGTTAGGCTACAAGCCCTTTTCATTGACGCTGGCTGATTTGTAAAGGACATTGGGTCTCCTGAATGTGTCTAGTGATTGCTCGACTACCCGTGGCGTGATGTCACTCATCCTAGCTTTGGTGGTTATATAACAGGACTGTAGGGATCCCGGGTTGTGATAGCCGAGGTATTTATACTCTGCTTACACTCAGGAATTGCACAATGCATAGTAAGATTTGCATAGTAAGACCTGTCTTCCCTAGAGGATAGTCTACTGCTACATGCCACAACCACTACACTGTTATTACATGGTTACGTTTGATCCAGTATCTAGAAACGATGGTGGTTGGTCAAAGAGTGTTTCAATGTTGCCGAAAAAAAAACAAACGTTATGCTGTAAAATGTAACAGTAACTTTGCAATCCATTGAAGGGGACACTTGATACTACGAAATTATTTTTCAACAACATGCAAGCCTGCAGTAAAACAAGAATACACGTTGTCGTACTTCAGCCTACACCAGCTTGCTTATGAGCATAATAATGCATATTAAAAAAAACATGTCTGGAGGCCGTTTTGTAATGCAGTAACATGTCAAGAGGTGAGGTATTTGTTGCACCTCTGTATCCAATCAAAAAAAATAAAGATTGGTTGGATCACAATTATAATCACAATCTTGATGATCTTATTTGTTGTGAAACTGACTGATATTACTTGTTAGATATGACTTGTTTTAGATACTGCTGCACTGTCGGGAACTAGAAGCACAAGCATTTCGCTACACTCAAGCAGTAACATCTGCTTAACACGTGTTTGTGACAAATCCAATTTGATTTGATTTGATTTTTGATGATAATATAATTCTTGTTGCAGCCATCATGTTTCACCTCAATACCTGATAGGCCCATGTGTTGTTTATGTATGCAAATATGTTCCATTATGTTGTTGCACATACAGAGGCATTGTTCCGTGGATACAGTTCTCTGGACTCTGTATTGTGGGTGGCTATGGAGTTGACATTTATACTAGGTTATTTTGCTACAGTTCTTCTGTATATAACCTGTGTATATCACCTGTGTATATAACCTGTGTATATAACCTGTGTATATCACCTGTGTATATCACCTGTGTATATAACCTGTGTATATAACCTGTGTATATCACCTGTGTATATCACCTGTGTATATAACCTGTGTATATAACCTGTGTATATCACCTGTGTATATCACCTGTGTATATCACCTGTGTATATAACCTGTGTATATAACCTGTGTATATAACCTGTGTATATCACCTGTGTATATAACCTGTGTATATCACCTGTGTATATCACCTGTGTATATCACCTGTGTATATTTGTTTTATGTTTTACTCCATGTGTAACTCTGTGTTGTTGTATCTGTCGAACTGCTTTGCTTTATCTTGGCCAGGTCGCAATTGTAAATGAGAACTTGTTCTCAACTTGCCTACCTGGTTAAATAAAGGTAAAATAAAATAAATAAATAAATATAACCTGTGTATATCACCTGTGTATATCACCTGTGTATATAACCTGTGTATATAACCACATTGTTTCTTTATGTACCTTGTCTTCTTGGTAGTGTAGTATGAGGTGGGTAGGTTTGTAGTGGCTGACCAGTGATAGTGTAGTATGAGGTGGGTAGGTTTGTAGTGGCTGACCAGTGATAGTGTAGTATGAGGTGGGTAGGTTTGTAGTGGCTGACCAGTGATAGTGTAGTATGAGGTGGGTAGGTTTGTAGTGGCTGACCAGTGATAGTGTAGTATGAGGTGGGTAGGTTTGTAGTGGTTGACCAGTGATAGTGTAGTATGAGGTGGGTAGGTTTGTAGTGGCTGACCAGTGATAGTGTAGTATGAGGTGGGTAGGTTTGTAGTGGTTGACCAGTGATAGTGTAGTATGAGGTGGGTAGGTTTGTAGTGGTTGACCAGTGATAGTGTAGTATGAGGTGGGTAGGTTTGTAGTGGCTGACCAGTGATAGTGTAGTATGAGGTGGGTAGGTTTGTAGTGGTTGACCAGTGATAGTGTAGTATGAGGTGGGTAGGTTTGTAGTGGTTGACCAGTGGTAGTGTAGTATGAGGTGGGTAGGTTTGTAGTGGTTGACCAGTGATAGTGTAGTATGAGGTGGGTAGGTTTGTAGTGGTTGACCAGTGATAGTGTAGTTTGAGGTGGGTAGGTTTGTAGTGGTTGACCAGTGATAGTGTAGTATGAGGTGGGTAGGTTTGTAGTGGCTGACCAGTGATAGTGTAGTATGAGGTGGGTAGGTTTGTAGTGGTTGACCAGTGATAGTGTAGTCTGAGGTGGGTAGGTTTGTAGTGGTTGACCAGTGATAGTGTAGTATGAGGTGGGTAGGTTTGTAGTGGTTGACCAGTGATAGTGTAGTATGAGGTGGGTAGGTTTGTAGTGGTTGACCAGTGATAGTGTAGTTTGAGGTGGGTAGGTTTGTAGTGTCTGACCAGTGATAGTGTAGTATGAGGTGGGTAGGTTTGTAGTGGTTGACCAGTGATAGTGTAGTATGAGGTGGGTAGGTTTGTAGTGGTTGACCAGTGATAGTGTAGTTTGAGGTGGGTAGGTTTGTAGTGTCTGACCAGTGATAGTGTAGTATGAGGTGGGTAGGTTTGTAGTGGTTGACCAGTGATAGTGTAGTATGAGGTGGGTAGGTTTGTAGTGGTTGACCAGTGATAGTGTAGTTTGAGGTGGGTAGGTTTGTAGTGTCTGACCAGTGATAGTGTAGTATGAGGTGGGTAGGTTTGTAGTGGTTGACCAGTGATAGTGTAGTATGAGGTGGGTAGGTTTGTAGTGGTTGACCAGTGATAGTGTAGTATGAGGTGGGTAGGTTTGTAGTGGTTGACCAGTGATAGTGTAGTATGAGGTGGGTAGGTTTGTAGTGGTTGACCACTGACCAGTGATAGTGTAGTATGAGGTGGGTAGGTTTGTAGTGGCTGACCAGTGATAGTGTAGTATGAGGTGGGTAGGTTTGTAGTGGCTGACCAGTGATAGTGTAGTATGAGGTGGGTAGGTTTGTAGTGGCTGACCAGTGATAGTGTAGTATGAGGTGGGTAGGTTTGTAGTTGCTGACCAGTGATAGTGTAGTATGAGGTGGGTAGGTTTGTAGTGGTTGACCAGTGATAGTGTAGTTTGAGGTGGGTAGGTTTGTAGTGACTGACCAGTGATAGTGTAGTATGAGGTGGGTAGGTTTGTAGTGGCTGACCAGTGATAGTGTAGTATGAGGTGGGTAGGTTTGTAGTGGCTGACCAGTGATAGTGTAGTATGAGGTGGGTAGGTTTGTAGTGGTTGACCAGTGATAGTGTAGTATGAGGTGGGTAGGTTTGTAGTGGCTGACCAGTGATAGTGTAGTATGAGGTGGGTAGGTTTGTAGTGGTTGACCAGTGATAGTGTAGTATGAGGTGGGTAGGTTTGTAGTGGTTGACCAGTGATAGTGTAGTATGAGGTGGGTAGGTTTGTAGTGGCTGACCAGTGATAGTGTAGTATGAGGTGGGTAGGTTTGTAGTGGTTGACCAGTGATAGTGTAGTATGAGGTGGGTAGGTTTGTAGTGGTTGACCAGTGGTAGTGTAGTATGAGGTGGGTAGGTTTGTAGTGGTTGACCAGTGATAGTGTAGTATGAGGTGGGTAGGTTTGTAGTGGTTGACCAGTGATAGTGTAGTTTGAGGTGGGTAGGTTTGTAGTGGTTGACCAGTGATAGTGTAGTATGAGGTGGGTAGGTTTGTAGTGGCTGACCAGTGATAGTGTAGTATGAGGTGGGTAGGTTTGTAGTGGTTGACCAGTGATAGTGTAGTCTGAGGTGGGTAGGTTTGTAGTGGTTGACCAGTGATAGTGTAGTATGAGGTGGGTAGGTTTGTAGTGGTTGACCAGTGATAGTGTAGTATGAGGTGGGTAGGTTTGTAGTGGTTGACCAGTGATAGTGTAGTTTGAGGTGGGTAGGTTTGTAGTGTCTGACCAGTGATAGTGTAGTATGAGGTGGGTAGGTTTGTAGTGGTTGACCAGTGATAGTGTAGTATGAGGTGGGTAGGTTTGTAGTGGTTGACCAGTGATAGTGTAGTTTGAGGTGGGTAGGTTTGTAGTGTCTGACCAGTGATAGTGTAGTATGAGGTGGGTAGGTTTGTAGTGGTTGACCAGTGATAGTGTAGTATGAGGTGGGTAGGTTTGTAGTGGTTGACCAGTGATAGTGTAGTTTGAGGTGGGTAGGTTTGTAGTGTCTGACCAGTGATAGTGTAGTATGAGGTGGGTAGGTTTGTAGTGGTTGACCAGTGATAGTGTAGTATGAGGTGGGTAGGTTTGTAGTGGTTGACCAGTGATAGTGTAGTATGAGGTGGGTAGGTTTGTAGTGGTTGACCAGTGATAGTGTAGTATGAGGTGGGTAGGTTTGTAGTGGTTGACCACTGACCAGTGATAGTGTAGTATGAGGTGGGTAGGTTTGTAGTGGCTGGCCAGTGATAGTGTAGTATGAGGTGGGTAGGTTTGTAGTGGCTGACCAGTGATAGTGTAGTATGAGGTGGGTAGGTTTGTAGTGGCTGACCAGTGATAGTGTAGTATGAGGTGGGTAGGTTTGTAGTTGCTGACCAGTGATAGTGTAGTATGAGGTGGGTAGGTTTGTAGTGGTTGACCAGTGATAGTGTAGTTTGAGGTGGGTAGGTTTGTAGTGACTGACCAGTGATAGTGTAGTATGAGGTGGGTAGGTTTGTAGTGGCTGACCAGTGATAGTGTAGTATGAGGTGGGTAGGTTTGTAGTGGCTGACCAGTGATAGTGTAGTATGAGGTGGGTAGGTTTGTAGTGGTTGACCAGTGATAGTGTAGTATGAGGTGGGTAGGTTTGTAGTGGCTGACCAGTGATAGTGTAGTATGAGGTGGGTAGGTTTGTAGTGGTTGACCAGTGATAGTGTAGTATGAGGTGGGTAGGTTTGTAGTGGTTGACCAGTGATAGTGTAGTATGAGGTGGGTAGGTTTGTAGTGGCTGACCAGTGATAGTGTAGTATGAGGTGGGTAGGTTTGTAGTGGTTGACCAGTGATAGTGTAGTATGAGGTGGGTAGGTTTGTAGTGGTTGACCAGTGGTAGTGTAGTATGAGGTGGGTAGGTTTGTAGTGGTTGACCAGTGATAGTGTAGTATGAGGTGGGTAGGTTTGTAGTGGTTGACCAGTGATAGTGTAGTTTGAGGTGGGTAGGTTTGTAGTGGTTGACCAGTGATAGTGTAGTATGAGGTGGGTAGGTTTGTAGTGGCTGACCAGTGATAGTGTAGTATGAGGTGGGTAGGTTTGTAGTGGTTGACCAGTGATAGTGTAGTCTGAGGTGGGTAGGTTTGTAGTGGTTGACCAGTGATAGTGTAGTATGAGGTGGGTAGGTTTGTAGTGGTTGACCAGTGATAGTGTAGTATGAGGTGGGTAGGTTTGTAGTGGTTGACCAGTGATAGTGTAGTTTGAGGTGGGTAGGTTTGTAGTGTCTGACCAGTGATAGTGTAGTATGAGGTGGGTAGGTTTGTAGTGGTTGACCAGTGATAGTGTAGTATGAGGTGGGTAGGTTTGTAGTGGTTGACCAGTGATAGTGTAGTTTGAGGTGGGTAGGTTTGTAGTGTCTGACCAGTGATAGTGTAGTATGAGGTGGGTAGGTTTGTAGTGGTTGACCAGTGATAGTGTAGTATGAGGTGGGTAGGTTTGTAGTGGTTGACCAGTGATAGTGTAGTTTGAGGTGGGTAGGTTTGTAGTGTCTGACCAGTGATAGTGTAGTATGAGGTGGGTAGGTTTGTAGTGGTTGACCAGTGATAGTGTAGTATGAGGTGGGTAGGTTTGTAGTGGTTGACCAGTGATAGTGTAGTATGAGGTGGGTAGGTTTGTAGTGGTTGACCAGTGATAGTGTAGTATGAGGTGGGTAGGTTTGTAGTGGTTGACCACTGACCAGTGATAGTGTAGTATGAGGTGGGTAGGTTTGTAGTGGCTGACCAGTGATAGTGTAGTATGAGGTGGGTAGGTTTGTAGTGGCTGACCAGTGATAGTGTAGTATGAGGTGGGTAGGTTTGTAGTGGCTGACCAGTGATAGTGTAGTATGAGGTGGGTAGGTTTGTAGTTGCTGACCAGTGATAGTGTAGTATGAGGTGGGTAGGTTTGTAGTGGTTGACCAGTGATAGTGTAGTTTGAGGTGGGTAGGTTTGTAGTGACTGACCAGTGATAGTGTAGTATGAGGTGGGTAGGTTTGTAGTGGTTGACCAGTGATAGTGTAGTATGAGGTGGGTAGGTTTGTAGTGGTTGACCACTGACCAGTGATAGTGTAGTATGAGGTGGGTAGGTTTGTAGCGTCTGACCAGTGATAGTGTAGTCTGAGGTGGTTAGGTTTGTAGTGGTTGACCAGTGATAGTGTAGTATGAGGTGGGTAGGTTTGTAGCGTCTGACCAGTGATAGTGTAGTCTGAGGTGGTTAGGTTTGTAGTGGTTGACCAGTGATAGTGTAGTCTGAGGTGGGTAGGTTTGTAGCGTCTGACCAGTGATAGTGTAGTTTGAGGTGGGTAGGTTTGTAGTGACTGACCAGTGATAGTGTAGTTTGAGGTGGGTAGGTTTGTAGTGGTTGACCAGTGATAGTGTAGTTTGAGGTGGGTAGGTTTGTAGCGTCTGACCAGTGATAGTGTAGTATGAGGTGGGTAGGTTTGTAGCGTCTGACCAGTGAAAGTGTAGTATGAGGTGGGTAGGTTTGTAGCGTCTGACCAGTGATAGTGTAGTATGAGGTGGGTAGGTTTGTAGCGTCTGACCAGTGATAGTGTAGTATGAGGTGGGTAGGTTTGTAGTGTTTGACCACTGACCAGTGATAGTGTAGTTTGAGGTGGGTAGGTTTGTAGTGTCTGACCAGTGAAAGTGTAGTATGAGGTGGGTAGGTTTGTAGCGTCTGACCAGTGATAGTGTAGTATGAGGTGGGTAGGTTTGTAGCGTCTGACCAGTGATAGTGTAGTATGAGGTGGGTAGGTTTGTAGTGGTTGACCACTGACCAGTGATAGTGTAGTTTGAGGTGGGTAGGTTTGTAGTGGCTGACCAGTGATAGTGTAGTATGAGGTGGGTAGGTTTGTAGTGGTTGACCAGTGATAGTGTAGTATGAGGTGGGTAGGTTTGTAGTGGCTGACCAGTGATAGTGTAGTATGAGGTGGGTAGGTTTGTAGTGGTTGACCAGTGATAGTGTAGTATGAGGTGGGTAGGTTTGTAGTGGTTGACCAGTGGTAGTGTAGTTTGAGGTGGGTAGGTTTGTAGTGGTTGACCAGTGATAGTGTAGTATGAGGTGGGTAGGTTTGTAGTGGCTGACTAGTGATAGTGTAGTATGAGGTGGGTAGGTTTGTAGTGGTTGACCAGTGATAGTGTAGTTTGAGGTGGGTAGGTTTGTAGTGGTTGACCAGTGATAGTGTAGTTTGAGGTGGGTAGGTTTGTAGTGGTTGACCAGTGATAGTGTAGTCTGAGGTGGCTAGGTTTGTAGTGGTTGACCAGTGATAGTGTAGTATGAGGTGGGTAGGTTTGTAGTGGTTGACCAGTGATAGTGTAGTATGAGGTGGGTAGGTTTGTAGTGGTTGACCAGTGATAGTGTAGTATGAGGTGGGTAGGTTTGTAGTGGTTGACCAGTGATAGTGTAGTATGAGGTGGGTAGGTTTGTAGTGGTTGACCAGTGATAGTGTAGTTTGAGGTGGGTAGGTTTGTAGTGTCTGACCAGTGATAGTGTAGTATGAGGTGGGTAGGTTTGTAGTGGCTGACCAGTGATAGTGTAGTATGAGGTGGGTAGGTTTGTAGTGGCTGACCAGTGATAGTGTAGTATGAGGTGGGTAGGTTTGTAGTGGCTGACCAGTGATAGTGTAGTATGAGGTGGGTAGGTTTGTAGTGGCTGACCAGTGATAGTGTAGTATGAGGTGGGTAGGTTTGTAGTGGTTGACCAGTGATAGTGTAGTATGAGGTGGGTAGGTTTGTAGTGGCTGACCAGTGATAGTGTAGTATGAGGTGGGTAGGTTTGTAGTGGTTGACCAGTGATAGTGTAGTATGAGGTGGGTAGGTTTGTAGTGGCTGACCAGTGATAGTGTAGTATGAGGTGGGTAGGTTTATAGTGGTTGACCAGTGATAGTGTAGTATGAGGTGGGTAGGTTTGTAGTGGTTGACCAGTGGTAGTGTAGTTTGAGGTGGGTAGGTTTGCAGTGGTTGACCAGTGATAGTGTAGTTTGAGGTGGGTAGGTTTGTAGTGGTTGACCAGTGATAGTGTAGTATGAGGTGGGTAGGTTTGTAGTGGTTGACCAGTGATAGTGTAGTATGAGGTGGGTAGGTTTGTAGTGGTTGACCAGTGATAGTGTAGTATGAGGTGGGTAGGTTTGTAGTGGTTGACCAGTGATAGTGTAGTATGAGGTGGGTAGGTTTGTAGTGGTTGACCACTGACCAGTGATAGTGTAGTATGAGGTGGGTAGGTTTGTAGTGGCTGACCAGTGATAGTGTAGTATGAGGTGGGTAGGTTTGTAGTGGCTGACCAGTGATAGTGTAGTATGAGGTGGGTAGGTTTGTAGTGGCTGACCAGTGATAGTGTAGTATGAGGTGGGTAGGTTTGTAGTTGCTGACCAGTGATAGTGTAGTATGAGGTGGGTAGGTTTGTAGTGGTTGACCAGTGATAGTGTAGTTTGAGGTGGGTAGGTTTGTAGTGACTGACCAGTGATAGTGTAGTATGAGGTGGGTAGGTTTGTAGTGGCTGACCAGTGATAGTGTAGTATGAGGTGGGTAGGTTTGTAGTGGCTGACCAGTGATAGTGTAGTATGAGGTGGGTAGGTTTGTAGTGGTTGACCAGTGATAGTGTAGTATGAGGTGGGTAGGTTTGTAGTGGCTGACCAGTGATAGTGTAGTATGAGGTGGGTAGGTTTGTAGTGGTTGACCAGTGATAGTGTAGTATGAGGTGGGTAGGTTTGTAGTGGTTGACCAGTGATAGTGTAGTATGAGGTGGGTAGGTTTGTAGTGGCTGACCAGTGATAGTGTAGTATGAGGTGGGTAGGTTTGTAGTGGTTGACCAGTGATAGTGTAGTATGAGGTGGGTAGGTTTGTAGTGGTTGACCAGTGGTAGTGTAGTATGAGGTGGGTAGGTTTGTAGTGGTTGACCAGTGATAGTGTAGTATGAGGTGGGTAGGTTTGTAGTGGTTGACCAGTGATAGTGTAGTTTGAGGTGGGTAGGTTTGTAGTGGTTGACCAGTGATAGTGTAGTATGAGGTGGGTAGGTTTGTAGTGGCTGACCAGTGATAGTGTAGTATGAGGTGGGTAGGTTTGTAGTGGTTGACCAGTGATAGTGTAGTCTGAGGTGGGTAGGTTTGTAGTGGTTGACCAGTGATAGTGTAGTATGAGGTGGGTAGGTTTGTAGTGGTTGACCAGTGATAGTGTAGTATGAGGTGGGTAGGTTTGTAGTGGTTGACCAGTGATAGTGTAGTTTGAGGTGGGTAGGTTTGTAGTGTCTGACCAGTGATAGTGTAGTATGAGGTGGGTAGGTTTGTAGTGGTTGACCAGTGATAGTGTAGTATGAGGTGGGTAGGTTTGTAGTGGTTGACCAGTGATAGTGTAGTTTGAGGTGGGTAGGTTTGTAGTGTCTGACCAGTGATAGTGTAGTATGAGGTGGGTAGGTTTGTAGTGGTTGACCAGTGATAGTGTAGTATGAGGTGGGTAGGTTTGTAGTGGTTGACCAGTGATAGTGTAGTTTGAGGTGGGTAGGTTTGTAGTGTCTGACCAGTGATAGTGTAGTATGAGGTGGGTAGGTTTGTAGTGGTTGACCAGTGATAGTGTAGTATGAGGTGGGTAGGTTTGTAGTGGTTGACCAGTGATAGTGTAGTATGAGGTGGGTAGGTTTGTAGTGGTTGACCAGTGATAGTGTAGTATGAGGTGGGTAGGTTTGTAGTGGTTGACCACTGACCAGTGATAGTGTAGTATGAGGTGGGTAGGTTTGTAGTGGCTGACCAGTGATAGTGTAGTATGAGGTGGGTAGGTTTGTAGTGGCTGACCAGTGATAGTGTAGTATGAGGTGGGTAGGTTTGTAGTGGCTGACCAGTGATAGTGTAGTATGAGGTGGGTAGGTTTGTAGTTGCTGACCAGTGATAGTGTAGTATGAGGTGGGTAGGTTTGTAGTGGTTGACCAGTGATAGTGTAGTTTGAGGTGGGTAGGTTTGTAGTGACTGACCAGTGATAGTGTAGTATGAGGTGGGTAGGTTTGTAGTGGTTGACCAGTGATAGTGTAGTATGAGGTGGGTAGGTTTGTAGTGGTTGACCACTGACCAGTGATAGTGTAGTATGAGGTGGGTAGGTTTGTAGCGTCTGACCAGTGATAGTGTAGTCTGAGGTGGTTAGGTTTGTAGTGGTTGACCAGTGATAGTGTAGTATGAGGTGGGTAGGTTTGTAGCGTCTGACCAGTGATAGTGTAGTCTGAGGTGGTTAGGTTTGTAGTGGTTGACCAGTGATAGTGTAGTCTGAGGTGGGTAGGTTTGTAGCGTCTGACCAGTGATAGTGTAGTTTGAGGTGGGTAGGTTTGTAGTGACTGACCAGTGATAGTGTAGTTTGAGGTGGGTAGGTTTGTAGTGGTTGACCAGTGATAGTGTAGTTTGAGGTGGGTAGGTTTGTAGCGTCTGACCAGTGATAGTGTAGTATGAGGTGGGTAGGTTTGTAGCGTCTGACCAGTGAAAGTGTAGTATGAGGTGGGTAGGTTTGTAGCGTCTGACCAGTGATAGTGTAGTATGAGGTGGGTAGGTTTGTAGCGTCTGACCAGTGATAGTGTAGTATGAGGTGGGTAGGTTTGTAGTGTTTGACCACTGACCAGTGATAGTGTAGTTTGAGGTGGGTAGGTTTGTAGTGTCTGACCAGTGAAAGTGTAGTATGAGGTGGGTAGGTTTGTAGCGTCTGACCAGTGATAGTGTAGTATGAGGTGGGTAGGTTTGTAGCGTCTGACCAGTGATAGTGTAGTATGAGGTGGGTAGGTTTGTAGTGGTTGACCACTGACCAGTGATAGTGTAGTTTGAGGTGGGTAGGTTTGTAGTGGCTGACCAGTGATAGTGTAGTATGAGGTGGGTAGGTTTGTAGTGGTTGACCAGTGATAGTGTAGTATGAGGTGGGTAGGTTTGTAGTGGCTGACCAGTGATAGTGTAGTATGAGGTGGGTAGGTTTGTAGTGGTTGACCAGTGATAGTGTAGTATGAGGTGGGTAGGTTTGTAGTGGTTGACCAGTGGTAGTGTAGTTTGAGGTGGGTAGGTTTGTAGTGGTTGACCAGTGATAGTGTAGTATGAGGTGGGTAGGTTTGTAGTGGCTGACTAGTGATAGTGTAGTATGAGGTGGGTAGGTTTGTAGTGGTTGACCAGTGATAGTGTAGTTTGAGGTGGGTAGGTTTGTAGTGGTTGACCAGTGATAGTGTAGTTTGAGGTGGGTAGGTTTGTAGTGGTTGACCAGTGATAGTGTAGTCTGAGGTGGCTAGGTTTGTAGTGGTTGACCAGTGATAGTGTAGTATGAGGTGGGTAGGTTTGTAGTGGTTGACCAGTGATAGTGTAGTATGAGGTGGGTAGGTTTGTAGTGGTTGACCAGTGATAGTGTAGTATGAGGTGGGTAGGTTTGTAGTGGTTGACCAGTGATAGTGTAGTATGAGGTGGGTAGGTTTGTAGTGGTTGACCAGTGATAGTGTAGTTTGAGGTGGGTAGGTTTGTAGTGTCTGACCAGTGATAGTGTAGTATGAGGTGGGTAGGTTTGTAGTGGCTGACCAGTGATAGTGTAGTATGAGGTGGGTAGGTTTGTAGTGGCTGACCAGTGATAGTGTAGTATGAGGTGGGTAGGTTTGTAGTGGCTGACCAGTGATAGTGTAGTATGAGGTGGGTAGGTTTGTAGTGGCTGACCAGTGATAGTGTAGTATGAGGTGGGTAGGTTTGTAGTGGTTGACCAGTGATAGTGTAGTATGAGGTGGGTAGGTTTGTAGTGGCTGACCAGTGATAGTGTAGTATGAGGTGGGTAGGTTTGTAGTGGTTGACCAGTGATAGTGTAGTATGAGGTGGGTAGGTTTGTAGTGGCTGACCAGTGATAGTGTAGTATGAGGTGGGTAGGTTTGTAGTGGTTGACCAGTGATAGTGTAGTATGAGGTGGGTAGGTTTGTAGTGGTTGACCAGTGGTAGTGTAGTTTGAGGTGGGTAGGTTTGTAGTGGTTGACCAGTGATAGTGTAGTATGAGGTGGGTAGGTTTGTAGTGGCTGACTAGTGATAGTGTAGTATGAGGTGGGTAGGTTTGTAGTGGTTGACCAGTGATAGTGTAGTTTGAGGTGGGTAGGTTTGTAGTGGTTGACCAGTGATAGTGTAGTTTGAGGTGGGTAGGTTTGTAGTGGTTGACCAGTGATAGTGTAGTCTGAGGTGGCTAGGTTTGTAGTGGTTGACCAGTGATAGTGTAGTATGAGGTGGGTAGGTTTGTAGTGGTTGACCAGTGATAGTGTAGTATGAGGTGGGTAGGTTTGTAGTGGTTGACCAGTGATAGTGTAGTATGAGGTGGGTAGGTTTGTAGTGGTTGACCAGTGATAGTGTAGTATGAGGTGGGTAGGTTTGTAGTGGTTGACCAGTGATAGTGTAGTTTGAGGTGGGTAGGTTTGTAGTGTCTGACCAGTGATAGTGTAGTATGAGGTGGGTAGGTTTGTAGTGGCTGACCAGTGATAGTGTAGTATGAGGTGGGTAGGTTTGTAGTGGCTGACCAGTGATAGTGTAGTATGAGGTGGGTAGGTTTGTAGTGGCTGACCAGTGATAGTGTAGTATGAGGTGGGTAGGTTTGTAGTGGCTGACCAGTGATAGTGTAGTATGAGGTGGGTAGGTTTGTAGTGGTTGACCAGTGATAGTGTAGTATGAGGTGGGTAGGTTTGTAGTGGCTGACCAGTGATAGTGTAGTATGAGGTGGGTAGGTTTGTAGTGGTTGACCAGTGATAGTGTAGTATGAGGTGGGTAGGTTTGTAGTGGCTGACCAGTGATAGTGTAGTATGAGGTGGGTAGGTTTATAGTGGTTGACCAGTGATAGTGTAGTATGAGGTGGGTAGGTTTGTAGTGGTTGACCAGTGGTAGTGTAGTTTGAGGTGGGTAGGTTTGCAGTGGTTGACCAGTGATAGTGTAGTTTGAGGTGGGTAGGTTTGTAGTGGTTGACCAGTGATAGTGTAGTTTGAGGTGGGTAGGTTTGTAGTGGTTGACCAGTGATCGTGTAGTATGAGGTGGGTAGGTTTGTAGTGGCTGACCAGTGATAGTGTAGTATGAGGTGGGTAGGTTTGTAGTGGTTGACCAGTGATAGTGTAGTTTGAGGTGGGTAGGTTTGTAGTGGTTGACCAGTGATAGTGTAGTTTGAGGTGGGTAGGTTTGTAGTGGTTGACCAGTGATAGTGTAGTCTGAGGTGGGTAGGTTTGTAGTGGTTGACCAGTGATAGTGTATAGTATGAGGTGGGTAGGTTTGTAGTGGTTGACCAGTGATAGTGTAGTATGAGGTGGGTAGGTTTGTAGTGGTTGACCAGTGATAGTGTAGTATGAGGTGGGTAGGTTTGTAGTGGTTGACCAGTGATAGTGTAGTTTGAGGTGGGTAGGTTTGTAGTGTCTGACCAGTGATAGTGTAGTATGAGGTGGGTAGGTTTGTAGTGGTTGACCAGTGATAGTGTAGTATGAGGTGGGTAGGTTTGTAGTGGTTGACCAGTGATAGTGTAGTATGAGGTGGGTAGGTTTGTAGTGGCTGACCAGTGATAGTGTAGTATGAGGTGGGTAGGTTTGTAGTGGCTGACCAGTGATAGTGTAGTATGAGGTGGGTAGGTTTGTAGTGGCTGACCAGTGATAGTGTAGTATGAGGTGGGTAGGTTTGTAGTGGTTGACCAGTGATAGTGTAGTATGAGGTGGGTAGGTTTGTAGTGGTTGACCAGTGATAGTGTAGTATGAGGTGGGTAGGTTTGTAGTGGCTGACCAGTGATAGTGTAGTATGAGGTGGGTAGGTTTGTAGTGGTTGACCAGTGATAGTGTAGTATGAGGTGGGTAGGTTTGTAGTGGCTGACCAGTGATAGTGTAGTATGAGGTGGGTAGGTTTGTAGTGGTTGACCAGTGATAGTGTAGTATGAGGTGGGTAGGTTTGTAGTGGTTGACCAGTGGTAGTGTAGTATGAGGTGGGTAGGTTTGTAGTGGTTGACCAGTGATAGTGTAGTTTGAGGTGGGTAGGTTTGTAGTGTCTGACCAGTGATAGTGTAGTATGAGGTGGGTAGGTTTGTAGTGGTTGACCAGTGATAGTGTAGTTTGAGGTGGGTAGGTTTGTAGTGTCTGACCAGTGATAGTGTAGTATGAGGTGGGTAGGTTTGTAGTGGTTGACCAGTGATAGTGTAGTATGAGGTGGGTAGGTTTGTAGTGGTTGACCAGTGATAGTGTAGTTTGAGGTGGGTAGGTTTGTAGTGGCTGACCAGTGATAGTGTAGTATGAGGTGGGTAGGTTTGTAGTGGCTGACCAGTGATAGTGTAGTATGAGGTGGGTAGGTTTGTAGTGGCTGACCAGTGATAGTGTAGTATGAGGTGGGTAGGTTTGTAGTGGCTGACCAGTGATAGTGTAGTATGAGGTGGGTAGGTTTGTAGTGGTTGACCAGTGATAGTGTAGTATGAGGTGGGTAGGTTTGTAGTGGCTGACCAGTGATAGTGTAGTATGAGGTGGGTAGGTTTGTAGTGGTTGACCAGTGATAGTGTAGTATGAGGTGGGTAGGTTTGTAGTGGCTGACCAGTGATAGTGTAGTATGAGGTGGGTAGGTTTGTAGTGGTTGACCAGTGATAGTGTAGTATGAGGTGGGTAGGTTTGTAGTGGTTGACCAGTGGTAGTGTAGTTTGAGGTGGGTAGGTTTGCAGTGGTTGACCAGTGATAGTGTAGTTTGAGGTGGGTAGGTTTGTAGTGGTTGACCAGTGATAGTGTAGTTTGAGCTGGGTAGGTTTGTAGTGGTTGACCAGTGATCGTGTAGTATGAGGTGGGTAGGTTTGTAGTGGTTGACCAGTGATAGTGTAGTATGAGGTGGGTAGGTTTGTAGTGGTTGACCAGTGATAGTGTAGTTTGAGGTGGGTAGGTTTGTAGTGGCTGACCAGTGATAGTGTAGTATGAGGTGGGTAGGTTTGTAGTGGCTGACCAGTGATAGTGTAGTATGAGGTGGGTAGGTTTGTAGTGGCTGACCAGTGATAGTGTAGTATGAGGTGGGTAGGTTTGTAGTGGCTGACCAGTGATAGTGTAGTATGAGGTGGGTAGGTTTGTAGTGGTTGACCAGTGATAGTGTAGTTTGAGGTGGGTAGGTTTGTAGTGTCTGACCAGTGATAGTGTAGTATGAGGTGGGTAGGTTTGTAGTGGCTGACCAGTGATAGTGTAGTATGAGGTGGGTAGGTTTGTAGTGGCTGACCAGTGATAGTGTAGTATGAGGTGGGTAGGTTTGTAGTGGCTGACCAGTGATAGTGTAGTATGAGGTGGGTAGGTTTGTAGTGGCTGACCAGTGATAGTGTAGTATGAGGTGGGTAGGTTTGTAGTGGTTGACCAGTGATAGTGTAGTATGAGGTGGGTAGGTTTGTAGTGGCTGACCAGTGATAGTGTAGTATGAGGTGGGTAGGTTTGTAGTGGTTGACCAGTGATAGTGTAGTATGAGGTGGGTAGGTTTGTAGTGGCTGACCAGTGATAGTGTAGTATGAGGTGGGTAGGTTTATAGTGGTTGACCAGTGATAGTGTAGTATGAGGTGGGTAGGTTTGTAGTGGTTGACCAGTGGTAGTGTAGTTTGAGGTGGGTAGGTTTGCAGTGGTTGACCAGTGATAGTGTAGTTTGAGGTGGGTAGGTTTGTAGTGGTTGACCAGTGATAGTGTAGTTTGAGGTGGGTAGGTTTGTAGTGGTTGACCAGTGATCGTGTAGTATGAGGTGGGTAGGTTTGTAGTGGCTGACCAGTGATAGTGTAGTATGAGGTGGGTAGGTTTGTAGTGGTTGACCAGTGATAGTGTAGTTTGAGGTGGGTAGGTTTGTAGTGGTTGACCAGTGATAGTGTAGTTTGAGGTGGGTAGGTTTGTAGTGGTTGACCAGTGATAGTGTAGTCTGAGGTGGGTAGGTTTGTAGTGGTTGACCAGTGATAGTGTATAGTATGAGGTGGGTAGGTTTGTAGTGGTTGACCAGTGATAGTGTAGTATGAGGTGGGTAGGTTTGTAGTGGTTGACCAGTGATAGTGTAGTATGAGGTGGGTAGGTTTGTAGTGGTTGACCAGTGATAGTGTAGTTTGAGGTGGGTAGGTTTGTAGTGTCTGACCAGTGATAGTGTAGTATGAGGTGGGTAGGTTTGTAGTGGTTGACCAGTGATAGTGTAGTATGAGGTGGGTAGGTTTGTAGTGGTTGACCAGTGATAGTGTAGTATGAGGTGGGTAGGTTTGTAGTGGCTGACCAGTGATAGTGTAGTATGAGGTGGGTAGGTTTGTAGTGGCTGACCAGTGATAGTGTAGTATGAGGTGGGTAGGTTTGTAGTGGCTGACCAGTGATAGTGTAGTATGAGGTGGGTAGGTTTGTAGTGGTTGACCAGTGATAGTGTAGTATGAGGTGGGTAGGTTTGTAGTGGTTGACCAGTGATAGTGTAGTATGAGGTGGGTAGGTTTGTAGTGGCTGACCAGTGATAGTGTAGTATGAGGTGGGTAGGTTTGTAGTGGTTGACCAGTGATAGTGTAGTATGAGGTGGGTAGGTTTGTAGTGGCTGACCAGTGATAGTGTAGTATGAGGTGGGTAGGTTTGTAGTGGTTGACCAGTGATAGTGTAGTATGAGGTGGGTAGGTTTGTAGTGGTTGACCAGTGGTAGTGTAGTATGAGGTGGGTAGGTTTGTAGTGGTTGACCAGTGATAGTGTAGTTTGAGGTGGGTAGGTTTGTAGTGTCTGACCAGTGATAGTGTAGTATGAGGTGGGTAGGTTTGTAGTGGTTGACCAGTGATAGTGTAGTTTGAGGTGGGTAGGTTTGTAGTGTCTGACCAGTGATAGTGTAGTATGAGGTGGGTAGGTTTGTAGTGGTTGACCAGTGATAGTGTAGTATGAGGTGGGTAGGTTTGTAGTGGTTGACCAGTGATAGTGTAGTTTGAGGTGGGTAGGTTTGTAGTGGCTGACCAGTGATAGTGTAGTATGAGGTGGGTAGGTTTGTAGTGGCTGACCAGTGATAGTGTAGTATGAGGTGGGTAGGTTTGTAGTGGCTGACCAGTGATAGTGTAGTATGAGGTGGGTAGGTTTGTAGTGGCTGACCAGTGATAGTGTAGTATGAGGTGGGTAGGTTTGTAGTGGTTGACCAGTGATAGTGTAGTATGAGGTGGGTAGGTTTGTAGTGGCTGACCAGTGATAGTGTAGTATGAGGTGGGTAGGTTTGTAGTGGTTGACCAGTGATAGTGTAGTATGAGGTGGGTAGGTTTGTAGTGGCTGACCAGTGATAGTGTAGTATGAGGTGGGTAGGTTTGTAGTGGTTGACCAGTGATAGTGTAGTATGAGGTGGGTAGGTTTGTAGTGGTTGACCAGTGGTAGTGTAGTTTGAGGTGGGTAGGTTTGCAGTGGTTGACCAGTGATAGTGTAGTTTGAGGTGGGTAGGTTTGTAGTGGTTGACCAGTGATAGTGTAGTTTGAGCTGGGTAGGTTTGTAGTGGTTGACCAGTGATCGTGTAGTATGAGGTGGGTAGGTTTGTAGTGGTTGACCAGTGATAGTGTAGTATGAGGTGGGTAGGTTTGTAGTGGTTGACCAGTGATAGTGTAGTTTGAGGTGGGTAGGTTTGTAGTGGCTGACCAGTGATAGTGTAGTATGAGGTGGGTAGGTTTGTAGTGGCTGACCAGTGATAGTGTAGTATGAGGTGGGTAGGTTTGTAGTGGCTGACCAGTGATAGTGTAGTATGAGGTGGGTAGGTTTGTAGTGGCTGACCAGTGATAGTGTAGTATGAGGTGGGTAGGTTTGTAGTGGTTGACCAGTGATAGTGTAGTATGAGGTGGGTAGGTTTGTAGTGGCTGACCAGTGATAGTGTAGTATGAGGTGGGTAGGTTTGTAGTGGTTGACCAGTGATAGTGTAGTATGAGGTGGGTAGGTTTGTAGTGGCTGACCAGTGATAGTGTAGTATGAGGTGGGTAGGTTTGTAGTGGTTGACCAGTGATAGTGTAGTATGAGGTGGGTAGGTTTGTAGTGGTTGACCAGTGGTAGTGTAGTTTGAGGTGGGTAGGTTTGCAGTGGTTGACCAGTGATAGTGTAGTTTGAGGTGGGTAGGTTTGTAGTGGTTGACCAGTGATAGTGTAGTTTGAGCTGGGTAGGTTTGTAGTGGTTGACCAGTGATCGTGTAGTATGAGGTGGGTAGGTTTGTAGTGGCTGACCAGTGATAGTGTAGTATGAGGTGGGTAGGTTTGTAGTGGTTGACCAGTGATAGTGTAGTTTGAGGTGGGTAGGTTTGTAGTGGTTGACCAGTGATAGTGTAGTTTGAGGTGGGTAGGTTTGTAGTGGTTGACCAGTGATAGTGTAGTATGAGGTGGGTAGGTTTGTAGTGGTTGACCAGTGATAGTGTAGTTTGAGGTGGGTAGGTTTGTAGTGACTGACCAGTGATAGTGTAGTATGAGGTGGGTAGGTTTGTATTGGTTGACCAGTGATAGTGTAGTATGAGGTGGGTAGGTTTGTAGTGGTTGACCACTGACCAGTGATAGTGTAGTATGAGGTGGGTAGGTTTTGTAGCGTCTGACCAGTGATAGTGTAGTTTGAGGTGGTTAGGTTTGTAGTGGTTGACCAGTGATAGTGTAGTATGAGGTGGGTAGGTTTGTAGCGTCTGACCAGTGATAGTGTAGTTTGAGGTGGTTAGGTTTGTAGCGTCTGACCAGTGATAGTGTAGTTTGAGGTGGGTAGGTTTGTAGTGGTTGACCAGTGATAGTGTAGTTTGAGGTGGGTAGGTTTGTAGCGTCTGACCAGTGATAGTGTAGTATGAGGTGGGTAGGTTTGTAGCGTCTGACCAGTGATAGTGTAGTATGAGGTGGGTAGGTTTGTAGCGTCTGACCAGTGATAGTGTAGTATGAGGTGGGTAGGTTTGTAGCGTCTGACCAGTGATAGTGTAGTATGAGGTGGGTAGGTTTGTAGTGGTTGACCACTGACCAGTGATAGTGTAGTTTGAGGTGGGTAGGTTTGTAGTGGCTGACCAGTGATAGTGTAGTATGAGGTGGGTAGGTTTGTAGTGGTTGACCAGTGATAGTGTAGTATGAGGTGGGTAGGTTTGTAGTGGTTGACCAGTGATAGTGTAGTATGAGGTGGGTAGGTTTGTAGTGGCTGACCAGTGATAGTGTAGTATGAGGTAGGTAGGTTTGTAGTGGTTGACCAGTGATAGTGTAGTATGAGGTGGGTAGGTTTGTAGTGGTTGACCAGTGGTAGTGTAGTTTGAGGTGGGTAGGTTTGTAGTGGTTGACCAGTGATAGTGTAGTTTGAGGTGGGTAGGTTTGTAGTGGTTGACCAGTGATAGTGTAGTTTGAGGTGGGTAGGTTTGTAGTGGTTGACCAGTGATAGTGTAGTATGAAGTGGGTAGGTTTGTAGTGGCTGACTAGTGATAGTGTAGTATGAGGTGGGTAGGTTTGTAGTGGTTGACCAGTGATAGTGTAGTTTGAGGTGGGTAGGTTTGTAGTGGTTGACCAGTGATAGTGTAGTTTGAGGTGGGTAGGTTTGTAGTGGTTGACCAGTGATAGTGTAGTCTGAGGTGGCTAGGTTTGTAGTGGTTGACCAGTGATAGTGTAGTATGAGGTGGGTAGGTTTGTAGTGGTTGACCAGTGATAGTGTAGTATGAGGTGGGTAGGTTTGTAGTGGTTGACCAGTGATAGTGTAGTTTGAGGTGGGTAGGTTTGTAGTGTCTGACCAGTGATAGTGTAGTATGAGGTGGGTAGGTTTGTAGTGGTTGACCAGTGATAGTGTAGTATGAGGTGGGTAGGTTTGTAGTGGTTGACCAGTGATAGTGTAGTTTGAGGTGGGTAGGTTTGTAGTGTCTGACCAGTGATAGTGTAGTATGAGGTGGGTAGGTTTGTAGTGGTTGACCAGTGATAGTGTAGTATGAGGTGGGTAGGTTTGTAGTGGTTGACCAGTGATAGTGTAGTATGAGGTGGGTAGGTTTGTAGTGGTTGACCAGTGATAGTGTAGTATGAGGTGGTTAGGTTTGTAGTGGTTGACCACTGACCAGTGATAGTGTAGTATGAGGTGGGTAGGTTTGTATTGGCTGACCAGTGATAGTGTAGTATGAGGTGGGTAGGTTTGTAGTGGTTGACCAGTGATAGTGTAGTTTGAGGTGGGTAGGTTTGTAGTGACTGACCAGTGATAGTGTAGTATGAGGTGGGTAGGTTTGTAGTGGTTGACCAGTGATAGTGTAGTATGAGGTGGGTAGGTTTGTAGTGGTTGACCACTGACCAGTGATAGTGTAGTATGAGGTGGGTAGGTTTGTAGCGTCTGACCAGTGATAGTGTAGTTTGAGGTGGTTAGGTTTGTAGTGGTTGACCAGTGATAGTGTAGTATGAGGTGGGTAGGTTTGTAGTGGTTGACCAGTGATAGTGTAGTATGAGGTGGGTAGGTTTGTAGCGTCTGACCAGTGATAGTGTAGTTTGAGGTGGTTAGGTTTGTAGCGTCTGACCAGTGATAGTGTAGTTTGAGGTGGGTAGGTTTGTAGTGACTGACCAGTGATAGTGTAGTTTGAGGTGGGTAGGTTTGTAGTGGTTGACCAGTGATAGTCTAGTTTGAGGTGGGTAGGTTTGTAGTGGTTGACCAGTGATAGTGTAGTTTGAGGTGGGTAGGTTTGTAGCGTCTGACCAGTGATAGTGTAGTATGAGGTGGGTAGGTTTGTAGCGTCTGACCAGTGATAGTGTAGTATGAGGTGGGTAGGTTTGTAGCGTCTGACCAGTGATAGTGTAGTATGAGGTGGGTAGGTTTGTAGTGGTTGACCACTGACCAGTGATAG
The DNA here is from genome assembly GCF_057628025.1 of Oncorhynchus mykiss. Classification (NCBI taxonomy): domain Eukaryota; kingdom Metazoa; phylum Chordata; class Actinopteri; order Salmoniformes; family Salmonidae; genus Oncorhynchus; species Oncorhynchus mykiss. The sequence continues at coordinate 11,172,414 of NC_143051.1, read as the reverse complement.
TGTAGTTTGAGGTGGGTAGGTTTGTAGTGGTTGACCAGTGATAGTGTAGTTTGAGGTGGGTAGGTTTGTAGTGGTTGACCAGTGATCGTGTAGTATGAGGTGGGTAGGTTTGTAGTGGCTGACCAGTGATAGTGTAGTATGAGGTGGGTAGGTTTGTGGTGGTTGACCAGTGATAGTGTAGTTTGAGGTGGGTAGGTTTGTAGTGGTTGACCAGTGATAGTGTAGTTTGAGGTGGGTAGGTTTGTAGTGGTTGACCAGTGATAGTGTAGTCTGAGGTGGGTAGGTTTGTAGTGGTTGACCAGTGATAGTGTATAGTATGAGGTGGGTAGGTTTGTAGTGGTTGACCAGTGATAGTGTAGTATGAGGTGGGTAGGTTTGTAGTGGTTGACCAGTGATAGTGTAGTATGAGGTGGGTAGGTTTGTAGTGGTTGACCAGTGATAGTGTAGTTTGAGGTGGGTAGGTTTGTAGTGTCTGACCAGTGATAGTGTAGTATGAGGTGGGTAGGTTTGTAGTGGTTGACCAGTGATAGTGTAGTATGAGGTGGGTAGGTTTGTAGTGGTTGACCAGTGATAGTGTAGTTTGAGGTGGGTAGGTTTGTAGTGGCTGACCAGTGATAGTGTAGTATGAGGTGGGTAGGTTTGTAGTGGCTGACCAGTGATAGTGTAGTATGAGGTGGGTAGGTTTGTAGTGGCTGACCAGTGATAGTGTAGTATGAGGTGGGTAGGTTTGTAGTGGCTGACCAGTGATAGTGTAGTATGAGGTGGGTAGGTTTGTAGTGGTTGACCAGTGATAGTGTAGTATGAGGTGGGTAGGTTTGTAGTGGTTGACCAGTGATAGTGTAGTATGAGGTGGGTAGGTTTGTAGTGGCTGACCAGTGATAGTGTAGTATGAGGTGGGTAGGTTTGCAGTGGTTGACCAGTGATAGTGTAGTATGAGGTGGGTAGGTTTGTAGTGGCTGACCAGTGATAGTGTAGTATGAGGTGGGTAGGTTTGTAGTGGTTGACCAGTGATAGTGTAGTATGAGGTGGGTAGGTTTGTAGTGGTTGACCAGTGGTAGTGTAGTATGAGGTGGGTAGGTTTGTAGTGGTTGACCAGTGATAGTGTAGTTTGAGGTGGGTAGGTTTGTAGTGTCTGACCAGTGATAGTGTAGTATGAGGTGGGTAGGTTTGTAGTGGTTGACCAGTGATAGTGTAGTATGAGGTGGGTAGGTTTGTAGTGGTTGACCAGTGATAGTGTAGTTTGAGGTGGGTAGGTTTGTAGTGGCTGACCAGTGATAGTGTAGTATGAGGTGGGTAGGTTTGTAGTGGCTGACCAGTGATAGTGTAGTATGAGGTGGGTAGGTTTGTAGTGGCTGACCAGTGATAGTGTAGTATGAGGTGGGTAGGTTTGTAGTGGTTGACCAGTGATAGTGTAGTATGTGGTGGGTAGGTTTGTAGTGGTTGACCAGTGATAGTGTAGTATGAGGTGGGTAGGTTTGTAGTGGCTGACCAGTGATAGTGTAGTATGAGGTGGGTAGGTTTGTAGTGGTTGACCAGTGATAGTGTAGTATGAGCTGGGTAGGTTTGTAGTGGCTGACCAGTGATAGTGTAGTATGAGGTGGGTAGGTTTGTAGTGGTTGACCAGTGATAGTGTAGTATGAGGTGGGTAGGTTTGTAGTGGTTGACCAGTGGTAGTGTAGTTTGAGGTGGGTAGGTTTGCAGTGGTTGACCAGTGATAGTGTAGTTTGAGGTGGGTAGGTTTGTAGTGGTTGACCAGTGATAGTGTAGTTTGAGCTGGGTAGGTTTGTAGTGGTTGACCAGTGATAGTGTAGTATGAGGTGGGTAGGTTTGTAGTGGCTGACCAGTGATAGTGTAGTATGAGGTGGGTAGGTTTGTAGTGGTTGACCAGTGATAGTGTAGTTTGAGGTGGGTAGGTTTGTATTGGTTGACCAGTGATAGTGTAGTTTGAGGTGGGTAGGTTTGTAGTGGTTGACCAGTGATAGTGTAGTATGAGGTGGGTAGGTTTGTAGTGGTTGACCAGTGATAGTGTAGTTTGAGGTGGGTAGGTTTGTAGTGACTGACCAGTGATAGTGTAGTATGAGGTGGGTAGGTTTGTATTGGTTGACCAGTGATAGTGTAGTATGAGGTGGGTAGGTTTGTAGTGGTTGACCACTGACCAGTGATAGTGTAGTATGAGGTGGGTAGGTTTGTAGCGTCTGACCAGTGATAGTGTAGTTTGAGGTGGTTAGGTTTGTAGTGGTTGACCAGTGATAGTGTAGTATGAGGTGGGTAGGTTTGTAGCGTCTGACCAGTGATAGTGTAGTTTGAGGTGGGTAGGTTTGTAGTGGTTGACCAGTGATAGTGTAGTTTGAGGTGGGTAGGTTTGTAGCGTCTGACCAGTGATAGTGTAGTATGAGGTGGGTAGGTTTGTAGCGTCTGACCAGTGATAGTGTAGTATGAGGTGGGTAGGTTTGTAGCGTCTGACCAGTGATAGTGTAGTATGAGGTGGGTAGGTTTGTAGCGTCTGACCAGTGATAGTGTAGTATGAGGTGGGTAGGTTTGTAGTGGTTGACCACTGACCAGTGATAGTGTAGTTTGAGGTGGGTAGGTTTGTAGTGGCTGACCAGTGATAGTGTAGTATGAGGTGGGTAGGTTTGTAGTGGTTGACCAGTGATAGTGTAGTATGAGGTGGGTAGGTTTGTAGTGGTTGACCAGTGATAGTGTAGTATGAGGTGGGTAGGTTTGTAGTGGCTGACCAGTGATAGTGTAGTATGAGGTGGGTAGGTTTGTAGTGGTTGACCAGTGATAGTGTAGTTTGAGGTGGGTAGGTTTGTAGTGGTTGACCAGTGATAGTGTAGTTTGAGGTGGGTAGGTTTGTAGTGGTTGACCAGTGATAGTGTAGTATGAGGTGGGTAGGTTTGTAGTGGCTGACTAGTGATAGTGTAGTATGAGGTGGGTAGGTTTGTAGTGGTTGACCAGTGATAGTGTAGTTTGAGGTGGGTAGGTTTGTAGTGTCTGACCAGTGATAGTGTAGTATGAGGTGGGTAGGTTTGTAGTGGTTGACCAGTGATAGTCTAGTTTGAGGTGGGTAGGTTTGTAGTGGTTGACCAGTGATAGTGTAGTTTGAGGTGGGTAGGTTTGTAGTGGTTGACCAGTGATAGTGTAGTCTGAGGTGGCTAGGTTTGTAGTGGTTGACCAGTGATAGTGTAGTATGAGGTGGGTAGGTTTGTAGTGGTTGACCAGTGATAGTGTAGTATGAGGTGGGTAGGTTTGTAGTGGTTGACCAGTGATAGTGTAGTTTGAGGTGGGTAGGTTTGTAGTGTCTGACCAGTGATAGTGTAGTATGAGGTGGGTAGGTTTGTAGTGGTTGACCAGTGATAGTGTAGTATGAGGTGGGTAGGTTTGTAGTGGTTGACCAGTGATAGTGTAGTTTGAGGTGGGTAGGTTTGTAGTGTCTGACCAGTGATAGTGTAGTATGAGGTGGGTAGGTTTGTAGTGGTTGACCAGTGATAGTGTAGTATGAGGTGGGTAGGTTTGTAGTGGTTGACCAGTGATAGTGTAGTATGAGGTGGGTAGGTTTGTAGTGGTTGACCAGTGATAGTGTAGTATGAGGTGGTTAGGTTTGTAGTGGTTGACCACTGACCAGTGATAGTGTAGTATGAGGTGGGTAGGTTTGTAGTGGCTGACCAGTGATAGTGTAGTATGAGTTGGGTAGGTTTGTAGTGGCTGACCAGTGATAGTGTAGTATGAGGTGGGTAGGTTTGTAGTGGCTGACCAGTGATAGTGTAGTATGAGGTGGGTAGGTTTGTATTGGCTGACCAGTGATAGTGTAGTATGAGGTGGGTAGGTTTGTAGTGGTTGACCAGTGATAGTGTAGTATGAGGTGGGTAGGTTTGTAGTGGCTGACCAGTGATAGTGTAGTATGAGGTGGGTAGGTTTGTAGTGGTTGACCAGTGATAGTGTAGTATGAGGTGGGTAGGTTTGTAGTGGTTGACCAGTGATAGTGTAGTATGAGGTGGGTAGGTTTGTAGTGGTTGACCAGTGATAGTGTAGTATGAGGTGGTTAGGTTTGTAGTGGTTGACCACTGACCAGTGATAGTGTAGTATGAGGTGGGTAGGTTTGTAGTGGCTGACCAGTGATAGTGTAGTATGAGGTGGGTAGGTTTGTAGTGGCTGACCAGTGATAGTGTAGTATGAGGTGGGTAGGTTTGTAGTGGCTGACCAGTGATAGTGTAGTATGAGGTGGGTAGGTTTGTATTGGCTGACCAGTGATAGTGTAGTATGAGGTGGGTAGGTTTGTAGTGGTTGACCAGTGATAGTGTAGTTTGAGGTGGGTAGGTTTGTAGTGACTGACCAGTGATAGTGTAGTATGAGGTGGGTAGGTTTGTAGTGGTTGACCAGTGATAGTGTAGTATGAGGTGGGTAGGTTTGTAGTGGTTGACCACTGACCAGTGATAGTGTAGTATGAGGTGGGTAGGTTTGTAGCGTCTGACCAGTGATAGTGTAGTTTGAGGTGGTTAGGTTTGTAGTGGTTGACCAGTGATAGTGTAGTATGAGGTGGGTAGGTTTGTAGTGGTTGACCAGTGATAGTGTAGTATGAGGTGGGTAGGTTTGTAGTGGTTGACCAGTGATAGTGTAGTTTGAGGTGGGTAGGTTTGTAGTGTCTGACCAGTGATAGTGTAGTATGAGGTGGGTAGGTTTGTAGTGGTTGACCAGTGATAGTGTAGTATGAGGTGGGTAGGTTTGTAGTGGTTGACCAGTGATAGTGTAGTATGAGGTGGGTAGGTTTGTAGCGTCTGACCAGTGATAGTGTAGTTTGAGGTGGTTAGGTTTGTAGCGTCTGACCAGTGATAGTGTAGTTTGAGGTGGGTAGGTTTGTAGTGACTGACCAGTGATAGTGTAGTTTGAGGTGGGTAGGTTTGTAGTGGTTGACCAGTGATAGTCTAGTTTGAGGTGGGTAGGTTTGTAGTGGTTGACCAGTGATAGTGTAGTTTGAGGTGGGTAGGTTTGTAGCGTCTGACCAGTGATAGTGTAGTATGAGGTGGGTAGGTTTGTAGCGTCTGACCAGTGATAGTGTAGTATGAGGTGGGTAGGTTTGTAGCGTCTGACCAGTGATAGTGTAGTATGAGGTGGGTAGGTTTGTAGTGGTTGACCACTGACCAGTGATAGTGTAGTTTGAGGTGGGTAGGTTTGTAGTGGCTGACCCGTGATAGTGTAGTATGAGGTGGGTAGGTTTGTAGTGGTTGACCAGTGATAGTGTAGTATGAGGTGGGTAGGTTTGTGGCGGCTGACCAATTAGTGTGGAGTGCTTCAGGGCACCACAGGATTAAACTGCATGATCTCTCTACCAGTTCAGTTCACCTGATGGTGGTGAATCCCTCTATAGCACATATTACGACTCTTCTATTTTAGATATAAAATTGAACCTTTATTTAACTAGGCAAGTCAGTTAAGAACAAATTCTTATTTACAATGACGGCCTAACCCTGCCGATGCTGGGCCAAATTGTGCTCCGTCGTATGGGACTCCCAATCACGACCTGTTGTGATACAGCCTGGAATCGAACCAGGGTCTGTAGTGACACCTCTAGCACTGAGAGGCAGTGCCTTAGACCACTGCGCCACTCAGGAGATATTTGAAGGCTAGTTCATTGGTTCAAATGTTTGAGATGTTTTCAAAACCTATTTTCAATCTGAATGGTAGAAGACAAATAAGGTCATGATTATTTCCTGACCATGTCACCTGACCAGGGACAAACTCCTAGCCCCTAGCTAGTTATTACTCATTAACTACAATTATCGGCCAGAGTTTTTTCTGGTCTGATGACATGGTCAGCAGGAAAAACTCAGCATCATTATTTCAGCACCATAACGTCTTCTCTGAAAACGTTTCAAAATGTTTGTTCCAAATGGGAGCTAATGAACGCGACCCTGTCCGTTGTGCAGGGATCTAATCATGTGACGGGGAATGAGAGGGCTGCGATTTCTCCCTGCACTTCCCTTTGATCCTGTCCGCCACACACACACACACACACACACACACACACACACACACACACACACCTCACACACACATACACACACACACACACACACACCTATTTACTTTTAAATGCTAATGAGAGACAATTAGTAGCCAGTGTGTCCTAATCACTAGTGAATTTACCCATCTCAGCTCGTTTGTCAGAGTTGCAAAGACTTATGCACACACACACACACACACACACACACACACACACACACGTATGCACATCATCTCCAAATTAAGAAAAACGTGATACACCTTGCCTTTAAACTGAGGGCTGGGTTTTGAAGTGCCCTGTCTTGCCCTGACTTCCGGAGATATTTCCAGGTATTGTCTGGGTAGGCTAGTCTTTCATGGTTGACTGAGAGAGTGATATAAGATGAGCCACACCCCTATACCTGCAGAAAGGAACAGGCTGTGTGTGTGTGTATGTTTGTGTGTGTACGTGTGTGTGTGTACGTGTGTGTGTGTACGTGTGTGTGTGTACGTGTGTGTGTGTACGTGTGTGTGTGTACGTGTGTGTGTGTGTGTGTGTGTGTGTGTGTGTGTGTGTGTGTGTGTGTGTGTGTGTGTGTGTGTGTGTGTGAGTGCGTGCGTGCGTGTGTGTGTGAATATGTTACACTCTGAGCAAAACAAGGGGATGAACCCAGTCAATGACCAATGATTGGCAGTCTCTTCAAAATATGTGTGTGCAACATGTGTGTTTACACAGAAGATGGGCAGTACACACACACACACACACACACACACACTGCTTGGTTTCCACTTTCACTTGCAGCTAGAGCAGAGGGTCCAGGGGTAGATAGACAGTAGGGCTGGATAGACCTCACGACATGAAATTATCAGAATACTTAGGTGCCGATACGATATGTATTGCGATTCTCACTATTCTCCTAATTCCGTATGTAATGCGATTTAATACTGTGATTATATTGTGATTTGATTTTTCTGAACATATTGCTCACCATATGTCTGCTGCAGAATGACAAGAGAGCCATGAGAAAACTAGTTTTGATCAGTCATGGAAATGAAAGTACTGAATAAATATGAACTCACTATTTAAAAAGATGGAGAACAAGCTGGGATGAAAAATACAGGAGTTTTGGCACAGCTACAGCCGACTAGCGCCAGCTAACGCTACATTGGAGTTAAAGTATCGATTTAATATTGTCCAAAATAGTATATTGCGATATATAAGTGTATAATTGCCCCCCAGGTATCTCTGTCTGCATGTGTGTGCATGTGTTTGTGTGTCTGCTTCTGTGTGGTGTGTGTGTGTGTGTGTGTGTGTGTGTGTGTGTGTGTGTGTGTGTGTGTGTGTGTGTGTGTGTGTGTGTGTGTGTGTGTGTGTGTGTGTGTGTGTGTGTGTGTGTGTGTGTGTGTGTGTGTGTGTGTGTGTGTGTGTGTGTGTGTGTGAGGATTTGTGCCAAGCCACGTTGCTTGGTTACTTCAGTGGCCAATCAAACAAACTTTGTTTCGTTCACCTCCTCTCTCTCTCTCTATTTTTCCCTTTCTCTCTGTCTCTCTCTCTCTCTCTCTCTCTCTCTCTCCCTCTCTCTCTTTCTCTGCCTCTCTTCCTTTCTCTCCCTCTCTTCCTTTCTCTCCCTCTTCTCTTTTATAGTTTTTTTCACAATGTAAATTCCTTGGTCCTGTGTAGCCTCTCCCTTGTTGAATCAGATAAAAGACCTTGGTTGAATCCCAATTGGCATCCTATTTCTTACGTAGAGCCCCATGTCCTGGGGAGAGAGCCCAGCCCCAGAGGTAGCCATGTCCTGGGGAGAGAGCCCACCCCCAGAGGTAGCCATGTCCTGGGGAGAGAGCCCACCCCCAGAGGTAGCCATGTCCTGGGTAGAGAGCCCAGCCCCGGAGGTAGCTATGTCCTGGGTAGAGAGCCCAGCCCCGGAGGTAGCCATGTCCTGGGGAGAGAGCCCAGCCCCGGAGGTAGCTATGTCCTGGGGAGAGAGCCCAGCCCCGGAGGTAGCTATGTCCTGGAGTGAGAGCCCAGCCCCGGAGGTAGCTATGTCCTGGAGAGAGAGCCCAGCCCCGGAGGTAGCTATGTCCTGGAGAGAGAGCCCAGCCCCGGAGGTAGCTATGTCCTGGAGAGAGGGCCCAGCCCCGGAGGTAGCCATGTCCTGGGGAGAGAGCCCAGCCCCGGAGGTAGCTATGTCCTCGGGAGAGAGCCCAGCCCCGGAGGTAGCCATGTCCTGGGGAGAGAGCCCAGCCCCGGAGGTAGCCCTGTCCTGGGGAGAGAGCCCAGCCCCGGAGGTAGCCCTGTCATGGAGAGAGAGCCCAGCCCCGGAGGTAGCTATGTCCTGGGGAGAGAGCCCAGCCCCGGAGGTAGCTATGTCCTCGGGAGAGAGCCCAGCCCCGGAGGTAACCATGTCCTTGGGAGGTAGCTATGTCCTGGGGAGAGAGCCCAACCCTGGAGGTAACCATGTCCTTGGTAGGTAGCTATGTCCTGGGGAGGTAGCTATGTCCTGGAGAGGTAGCTATGTCCTGGGGAGGGAGCCCAGCCCCAGGAGAGAAGAGTGGGGGCAACAGAGAGAGAGAGAAAGAGAGAGAAAAAGGGAGAGTAAGATGGAAAGAAACCACCTAAAAGGAAGCAATTCCCAACTCTTCCATATAACAAAGCCATCACCTACAGAGAGATGAACCTGGAGAAGAGTCCCCTAAGCAAGCTGGTCCTGAGGCTCTGTTCACAAACACAAACACACCCTACAGAGCCCCAGGACAACAGCACAATTAGACCCAACTAAATCATGAGACAACAAAAAGATAAATACCTGACACACTGTGACTGACCCAAGCTTAAGGAAAGCTTTGACTATGTTCAGACTTAGTGAGCATAGCCTTGCTATTGAGAAAGGCCGCAGTAGGCAGACCTGACTCTCAAGAGAGGACAGGCTATGTGCTCACTGCCCACGAAATGAGTTGGAAACTGAGCTGCACTTCCTAACCTCCTGCCAAATATATGGCCATATTAGAGACACATATTGCTCAGATTACACAGACACACAAAGAATTAGAAAACAAATCCAATTTTGATAAACTCCCATATCTATTGGATGAAATTCCACAGTGTCTCATCACAGCAGCAATACTTGTGAACTGTTGTTACAAGAAAAGGGCAACCAGTGAAGAACAACCACTGTAAATACAACCCATGTTTATGCTTATTTATTTTCCCTTTTGTACTTTAACTATTGGCACATCATTACAACACTGTATACAAAATATGAGATTTTTTTGTGAGTGTAATGTTTACTGTTAATTGTTTATTGTTTATTTCACTTGTGTTAATTGTCTATTTCACTTGCAATGTTAACATATGTTTCTCATGCCAATAAAGCCCCTTGAATTGAAAGTGAGTTGAATTGAAAGTGAGTTGAATTGAAAGAGAGTTGAATTGAAAGTGAGTTGAATTGAAAGAGAGTTGAATTGAAAGAGAGTTGAATTGAAAGAGAGTTGAATTGAAAGGCTGTACTTCATTCACCAGGCTGTACTTCATTCACCAGGATGTACTTCATTCACCAGGATGTACTTCATTCACCAGGATGTACTTCATTCACCAGGCTGTACTTCATTCACCAGGATGTACTTCATTCACCAGGCTGTACTTCATTCACCAGGATGTACTTCATTCACCAGGCTGTATTTCATTCACCAGGCTGTACTTCATTCACCAGACTGTACTTCATTCACCAGGCTGTACTTCATTCACCAGGCTGTACTTCATTCACCAGGCTGTACTTCACCAGGCTGTACTTCATTCACCAGGCTGTACTTCACCAGGCTGTACTTCATTCACCAGGCTGTACTTCATTCACCAGGCTGTACTTCATTCACCAGGCTGTATTTCATTCACCAGGCTGTACTTCATTCACCAGGCTGTACTTCATTCACCAGGCTGTACTTCATTCACCAGGATGTACTTCATTCACCAGGATGTACTTCATTCACCAGGCTGTACTTCATTCACCAGACTGTACTTCATTCACCAGGCTGTACTTCATTCACCAGGCTGTACTTCATTCACCAGGCTGTACTTCATTCACCAGGCTGTACTTCATTCACCAGGATGTACTTCATTCACCAGGCTGTATTTCATTCACCAGGCTGTACTTCATTCACCAGGCTGTACTTCACCAGTCTGTACTTCATTCACCAGGCTGTACTTCATTCACCAGGCTGTACTTCATTCACCAGGCTGTACTTCATTCACCAGGCTGTATTTCATTCACCAGGCTGTACTTCATTCACCAGGCTGTACTTCATTCACCAGGCTGTACTTCATTCACCAGGCTGTACTTCATTCACCAGGCTGTACTTCATTCACCAGGCTGTATTTCATTCACCAGGCTGTACTTCATTCACCAGGCTGTACTTCATTCACCAGGCTGTACTTCATTCACCAGGATGTACTTCATTCACCAGGATGTACTTCACCAGGCTATACTTCATTCACCCGGCTGTACTTCATTCACCAGGCTGTACTTCATTCACCAGGCTGTACTTCATTCACCAGGCTGTACTTCATTCACCAGGATGTACTTCACCAGGCTGTATTTCACCAGACTGTACTTCACCAGGCTGTACTTCACCAGACTGTACTTCATTCACCAGACTGTACTTCACCAGACTGTACTTCATTCACCAGACTGTACTTCACCAGACTGTACTTCACCAGACTGTACTTCATTCACCAGACTGTACTTCACCAGACTGTACTTCACCAGGCTGTACTTCACCAGACTGTACTTCACCAAGCTGTACTTCACCAGACTGTACTTCACCAGACTGTACTTCATTCACCAGGCTGTACTTCACCAGACTGTACTTCACCAGGCTGTACTTCACCAGACTGTACTTCATTCACCAGACTGTACTTCACCAGGCTGTACTTCACCAGACTGTACTTCACCAGACTGTACTTCACCAGGCTGTACTTCATTCACCAGACTGTACTTCACCAGACTGTATTTCACCAGGCTGTACTTCACCAGACTGTACTTCACCAGACTGTACTTCACCAGGCTGTACTTCACCAGACTGTACTTCACCAGACTGTACTTCATCAGGCTGTACTTCACCAGACTGTACTTCACCAGGCTGTACTTCACCAGACTCTACTTCACCAGTCTGTACTTCACCAGGCTGTACTTCACCAGACTGTACTTCAGTGTTCACTGCATAACAGACACACTCAACATGCTTTCGAGAGCTTTTTTCCACTTTGAAAGCAGATAAAAACATTCCTCTCTCAGCTGGGCTGTGAGTAGATGTCAGCATACTGGCGCACACACACACACACACACACACACACACACACACACACACACACACACTCCTTTGAGGTTACAGTGATGTCTTTATGGGTTGTTTTCAGACAGTGGGATTGGAGGAATGATATGTCCGAAGTTACCAGACTGTACCTTTCAAACTTCAGTAGAATATTGCTATTGATTTTCAACCTGTTGTTCTCCACGTCTTTGTATGATAACAGACCGTAGGTCCAGACTGATAATTCCACTCTTTCTTTGATTTGGACACAGTCATCAGTAAAGCTACATTTAAACACTTCTCACCAAACCCAGGGACTTTAAAGTTACTCAGGGTTTAATGCCATTATGTGAAACATCATTATTTAGGATGAAGTCTTCAAATCAAATCAAATCAAATTTATTTATATAGCCCTTCGTACATCAGCTTATATCTCAAAGTGCTGTACAGAAACCCAGCCTAAAACCCCAGACAGCAAGCAATGCAGGTGTAGAAGCACGGTCTTTATCAGTCTTGGTCTTTATCTGCGATCACATATTGAGATATTTTCATTTACATAATGATTATTGTTTCTGCATGATCCCTGTCATTCGTTGGCTTCGCTGAACCTGCCTGCCCACACACCCAGTCCTGTCGTTGTTGATGGAGGTTAGAAAATCAATGGGCGGTATCCTGAATGGCTCAGTGTGACTGTGAATAGGGATGGAAGGGTTTTACACTGACTGATAAACTGCCTGCGTCACAATGCTGGATCAATGAGCCCCAGCATGCTTCAATTACCTTTTGGAAACTGGGGTGAAACTGTGCTGTGGCGTTCACTTGGCTCTGTACTGCACTGTGAGGAAAGATCCATAATGGCAGAATAGTTGCCCAGAGGAAATGCCCAGGGGAGTGCCTTACAGGGTATCCTCAACTGACATATCAATACCATCTTGTATTGGGCAACAACTGTGTGGTTAGTTACACAATGGTAATAATAGTGATAGCGATGCTGTAGCTTACCATCCACTGCAACAACCTTGAACATGCCTGGCTGGTCCCTTTACCAACCAGCTGTGTTTCAGATGGTATGCTGTTACTTATATAATAATCACCACACTACAGTTGTTAGGACCCTAAAATGTTTGGTCTCCTGTAATCTAACCAATATGATGGGAGGGAGCCATGATCAGGGGAGGTTATTTAAGGATGAGTCCCAAATGGCATTCCCCATAGGGGGGAGGAGGGGGGAGGAGGGGGGAGGAGGGGGGGGGGGGGGTCAGATGTGATCTGTAACTCACACACACACCTGCACACACACACACACACACACACACACACACACACACACACAGGGAACTTCTGAGAAGCCTGACTGAACGAACCCACTGCCCTCCTATTTTTAGCCCACTGTCTCACCATCAGGTCTTGTTTCATAGTTGTTCTCACTTCTAATTGTATTATGATGTTGAAAAGAACCTCCCCTCTCTGGTACTGTAATGTTGTTTTAAAGAACCTCCTCTGTCTGGTCCTGTAATGTTGTTTTAAAGAACCTCCTCTCTCTGGTACTGTCATGTTGTTTTAAAGAACCTCCTCTCTCTGGTACTGTCATGTTGTTTTAAAGAACCTCCTCTCTCTGGTACTGTCATGTTGTTTTAAAGAACCTCCTCTCTCTGGTCCTGTAATGTTGTTTTAAAGAACCTCCTCTCTCTGGTACTGTAATGTTGTTTTAAAGAACCTCCTCTCTCTGGTACTGTCATGTTGTTTTAAAGAACCTCCTCTCTCTGGTCCTGTAATGTTGTTTTAAAGAATCTCCTCTCTCTGGTACTGTAATGTTGTTTTAAAGAACCTCCTCTCTCTGGTACTGTCATGTTGTTTTAAAGAACCTCCTCTCTCTGGTCCTGTAATGTTGTTTTAAAGAACCTCCTCTCTCTGGTACTGTCATGTTTTTTTAAAGAACCTCCTCTCTCTGGTACTGTAATGTTGTTTTAAAGAACCTCCTCTCTCTGGTCCTGTAATGTTGTTTTAAAGAACCTCCTCTCTCTGGTACTGTCATGTTTTTTTAAAGAACCTCCTCTCTCTGGTACTGTAATGTTGTTTTAAAGAACCTCCTCTCTGGTCCTGTAATGTTGTTTTAAAGAACCTCCTCTCTCTGGTACTGTCATGTTGTTTTAAAGAACCTCCTCTCTCTGGTACTGTCATGTTGTTTTAAAGAACCTCCTCTCTCTGGTACTGTCATGTTGTTTTAAAGAACCTCCTCTCTCTGGTCCTGTAATGTTGTTTTAAAGAACCTCCTCTCTCTGGTACTGTAATGTTGTTTTAAAGAACCTCCTCTCTCTGGTACTGTCATGTTGTTTTAAAGAACCTCCTCTCTCTGGTCCTGTAATGTTGTTTTAAAGAATCTCCTCTCTCTGGTACTGTAATGTTGTTTTAAAGAACCTCCTCTCTCTGGTACTGTCATGTTGTTTTAAAGAACCTCCTCTCTCTGGTCCTGTAATGTTGTTTTAAAGAACCTCCTCTCTCTGGTACTGTCATGTTTCTTTAAAGAACCTCCTCTCTCTGGTACTGTAATGTTGTTTTAAAGAACCTCCTCTCTCTGGTCCTTTAATGTTGTTTTAAAGAACCTCCTCTCTCTGGTACTGTCATGTTTTTTTAAAGAACCTCCTCTCTCTGGTACTGTAATGTTGTTTTAAAGAACCTCCTCTCTGGTCCTGTAATGTTGTTTTAAAGAACCTCCTCTCTCTGGTACTGTAATGTTGTTTTAAAGAACCTCCTCTCTCTGGTCCTGTAATGTTGTTTTAAAGAACCTCCTCTCTCTGGTCCTGTAATGTTGTTTTAAAGAATCTCCTCTCTCTGGTACTGTAAAGTAATGGTGCTTGGTGTGACTGTAGAGGCTCTTTCACTTTGGAGAAGGAACTGAGACCTGTCTTTGTTGTTGATAGAACAGTAAGAGAAGACGCACTCCCGGCTTGAGGCTTTTTTACTTTGTGTAGCACGATAGAGCTACGTACTAGTTTCCCCCAACGTAACCTTGCATGCATGTCGATGTCTTATAACACGATAATACATGGCGTAAAACACAGTGGCAAGACAGATAGCACATTAGCTTTGGCCGAATTGTCAGATTGTCGCCTCTAGTCTCTGCAACGTGTTCAACAGGATGAACAGAAGGCAACAGCAGTCAGTCTGTGGAGGCATTTAGCTGGTGTTCCAGATGCAGTGGGAGCTGCCTCCTTTATGTCCACCTGCCCCCCCCCCGCCTGCCATAAAACACACACACACACACACACACTCACACACTCACACACACTCACACACACACACACACACACACACACACACACACACACACACACACACACACACACACACACACACACACACTAGTACAGACCAGGATCAGATATCATTTCTTATCATTGGCTGGAGTATAGTACACTGACTGGTAGACACCTTGTGGGGCTGTCCCACTGGGCACACACCGGTTGAATCAATGTTGTTCCAATGAAATTATGTTGAACCAACGTAGAATAGGCGTTGAATTGACATCTGTGCCCAGTGGGGTGGCACAACCTAGTAATCTGACAGCCCTGGGACATATAGAGGAAGAGGAGGAGGAGGGGAGGGGAGAGAGAGAGAAGAGGTAGGAGGAGGAGAAGAGCGATAAACAGAGAAGGAGGAGAAGGAGAGGAATAAGAGAGTGGGATAAGAGAGGAGGAGGAGGAGGAAGAGAAGGAGAAAATAAACAGGAGGATGAAGGGGAGGAAAGAGAGGAGGAGAAGAGGTAGGAGAGGGGAGTAGCAGTGATGTCATCGAGCAGACCCCCCCAGAGGGTACAGGGACAGGAAGAGGACTGGACCTGGTGTGCACGTCCCGCCTGTCGTTACACACACAGTTAGCGCAGAGAGAGAGTGTCCGAGAGGGTATCAACAATGATTCCCGCTCGGCAGCACTCGGAGGATATGCATCAAGAAAGGAATTCAATAACAGGAAAACATCACTGATACATTACTGTGGAATAGTGAAACCCACCCTGACCGATGTTATGTTTGGCACAATATGACCACTTCTACTATTTATTCTTTATGAAGTGACGTGATGTGCTCTGGTTGATGGTCGTATATCATATGGAAAGAAGTTTCCAGAACAGCATCAGTGTGTGTGCGTGTGCACGTTTGTGTGCTTCTGTATGTACATGCATGTTAACTCTACGTGGGTGTTTGTGTGTGTGTGGAACTTTACAACAGTCACTCCTTAAAACAGTATAAGCCAGTCTGAAGTCATGTCCTTAAGCTGAGGGAGGAGGCTTGAGTTCTGAACAGCTCGATGGCTGGGTTATTAATAAGACTGCTGCTGTGGGGTTTTGACTATGGAAGAGGCACTTTGGAAATGACAGGCACTGGCAGAGGGTTTAGTTAAACACTGGCAGAGGGTTTAGTTTTAGTAAAACACTGGCAGAGGGTTCAGTAATACACTGGCAGAGGGTTTAGTAAAACACTGGCAGAGGGATTAATAAAACACTGGCAGAGGGTTTAGTTAAACACTGGCAGAGGGTTTAGTTAAACACTGACAGAGGGTTCAGTAATACACTGGCAGAGGGTTTAGTAAAACACTGGCAGAAGGATTAGTAAAACACTGACAGAGGGTTTAGTTAAACACTGGCAGAGGGTTTAGTTAAACACTGGCAGAGGGTTCAGTAAAACACTGGCAGAGGGTTCAGTAATACACTGGCAGAGGGTTCAGTAATACACTGGCAGAGGGTTTAGTTAAACACTGGCAGAGGGTTCAGTTAAACACTGACAGAGGGTTTAGTAAAACACTGGCAGAGGGTTTAGTAAAACACTGGCAGAGGGTTCAGTAATACACTGGCAGAGGGTTTAGTAAAACACTGGCAGAGGGTTTAGTAAAACACTGGCAGAGGGTTTAGTTTTAGTAAAACACTGGCAGAGGGTTTAGTAAAACACTGGCAGAGGGTTTAGTAAAACACTGGCAGAGGGTTTAGTTAAACACTGGCAGAGGGTTCAGTAAAACACTGGCAGAGGGTTTAGTAAAACACTGGCAGAGGGTTCAGTAAAACACTGGCAGAGGGTTTAGTAAAACACTGGCAGAGGGTTTAGTTAAACACTGGCAGAGGGTTTAGTAAAACACTGGCAGAGGGTTTAGTAAAACACTGACAGATGGTTTAGTAAAACACTGACAGAGGGTTTAGTTAAACACTGACAGAGGGATTAGTAAAACACTGGCAGAGGGTTTAGTAAAACACTGACAGAGGGTTTAGTAAAACACTGGCAGAGGGTTTAGTAAAACACTGGCAGAGGGTTTAGTAAAACACTGGCAGAGGGATTAGTAAAACACTGGCAGAGGGTTTAGTAAAACACTGGCAGAGGGTTTAGTAATACACTGGCAGAGGGTTTAGTAAAACACTGGCAGAGGGATTAATAAAACACTGGCAGAGGGTTTAGTAAAACACTGGCAGAGGGTTTAGTAAAACACTGGCAGAGGGATTAATAAAACACTGGCAGAGGGTTTAGTAAAACACTGGCAGAGGGTTTAGTAAAACACTAGCAGAGGGATCAGTAAAACACTGGCAGAGGGTTTAGTAAAACACTGGCAGAGGGTTCAGTAAAACACTGGCAGAGGGTTTAGTAAAACACTGGCAGAGGGTTTAGTAAAACACTGGCAGAGGGATTAGTAAAACACTGGCAGAGGGTTTAGTTAAACACTGGCAGAGGGTTTAGTAAAACACTGGCAGAGGGTTTAGTAAAACACTGGCAGAGGGTTCAGTTAAACACTGGCAGAGGGTTTAGTAAAACACTGGCAGAGGGATTAATAAAACACTGGCAGAGGGTTTAGTAAAACACTGGCAGAGGGTTTAGTAAAACACTGGCAGAGGGATTAATAAAACACTGGCAGAGGGTTTAGTAAAACACTGGCAGAGGGTTTAGTAAAACACTGGCAGAGGGTTTAGTAAAACACTGGCAGAGGGTTTAGTAAAACACTAGCAGAGGGATCAGTAAAACACTGGCAGAGGGTTTAGTAAAACACTGGCAGAGGGTTCAGTAAAACACTGGCAGAGGGTTTAGTAAAACACTGGCAGAGGGTTTAGTAAAACACTGGCAGAGGGATTAGTAAAACACTGGCAGAGGGTTTAGTTAAACACTGGCAGAGGGTTTAGTAAAACACTGGCAGAGGGTTTAGTAAAACACTGGCAGAGGGTTCAGTAAAACACTGGCAGAGGGTTTAGTAAAACACTGGCAGAGGGTTTAGTAAAACACTGGCAGAGGGTTCAGTAAAACACTGGCAGAGTGTTCAGTAAAACACTGGCAGAGGGTTCAGTAAAACACTGGCAGAGGGTTTAGTAAAACACTGGCAGAGGGTTCAGTAAAACACTGGCAGAGGGTTCAGTAAAACACTGGCAGAGGGTTCAGTAAAACACTGGCAGAGGGTTTAGTAAAACACTGGCAGAGGGTTTAGTAAAACACTGGCAGAGGGTTCAGTTAAACACTGGCAGAGGGTTCAGTTAAACACTGACAGAGGGTTTAGTAAAACACTGGCAGAGGGTTTAGTAAAACACTGGCAGAGGGTTCAGTTAAACACTGGCAGAGGGTTCAGTTAAACACTGACAGAGGGTTCAGTAAAACACTGGCAGATGGTTCAGTTAAACACTGACAGAGGGTTTAGTAAAACACTGGCAGAGGGTTTAGTAAAACACTGGCAGAGGGTTCAGTAAAACACTGGCAGAGGGTTTAGTAAAACACTGGCAGAGGGTTCAGTAAAACACTGGCAGAGGGTTTAGTAATACACTGACAGAGGGTTTAGTAATACACTGGCAGAGGGTTTAGTAAAACACTGGCAGAGAGTTTAGTTAAACACTGGCAGAGGGTTTAGTAATACACTAGCAGAGGGTTTAGTTAAACACTGGCAGAGGGTTCAGTAAAACACTGGCAGAGGGTTTAGTAATACACTGGCAGAGGGTTTAGTTAAACACTGGCAGAGGGTTCAGTAAAACACTGGCAGAGGGTTCAGTAAAACACTGGCAGAGGGTTTAGTTAAACACTGGCAGAGGGTTTAATAAAACACTGGCAGAGGGTTTAGTAAAACACTGGCAGAGGGTTTAATAAAACACTGGCAGAGGGTTTAGTAAAACACTGGCAGAGGGTTTAGTTAAACACTGGCAGAGGGTTTATTAAAACACTGGCAGAGGGTTTAGTAAAACACTGGCAGAGGGTTTAATAAAACACTGGCAGAGGGTTTAATAAAACACTGGCAGAGGGTTTAGTAAAACACTGGCAGAGGGTTCCGTTAAACACTGGCAGAGGGTTCAGTTAAACACTGACAGAGGGTTTAGTAAAACACTGGCAGAGGGTTCAGTTAAACACTGGCAGAGGGTTCAGTTAAACACTGGCAGAGGGTTCAGTAAAACACTGACAGAGGGTGCAGTTAAACACTGGCAGAGGATTCAGTTAAACACTGGCAGAGGGTTCAGTTAAACACTGACAGAGGGTTCAGTTAAACACTGGCAGAGGGTTCAGTTAAACACTGACAGAGGGTTTAGTAAAACACTGGCAGAGGGTTTAGTAAAACACTGGCAGAGGGTTCAGTTAAACACTGGCAGAGGGTTCAGTTAAACACTGACAGAGGGTTCAGTTAAACACTGGCAGAGGGTTCAGTAAAACACTGACAGAGGGTGCAGTTAAACACTGGCAGAGGGTTCAGTTAAACACTGGCAGAGGGTTCAGTTAAACACTGACAGAGGGTTTAGTAAAACACTGGCAGAGGGTTCAGTTAAACACTGGCAGAGGGTTCAGTTAAACACTGGCAGAGGGTTCAGTAAAACACTGACAGAGGGTTCAGTTAAACACTGGCAGAGGGTTCAGTTAAACACTGACAGAGGGTTCAGTTAAACACTGGCAGAGGGTTCAGTTAAACACTGGCAGAGGGTTCAGTAAGACACTGACAGAGGGTTTAGTAAAACACTGGCAGAGGGTTTAGTTAAACACTGGCAGAGGGTTCAGTTAAACACTGGCAGATGGTTCATTAAAACACTGGCAGATGGTTCATTAAAACACTGGCAGAGGGTTTAGTTAAACACTGGCAGAGGGTTCAGTAAAACACTGGCAGAGGGTTTAGTAAAACACTGACAGAGGGTTTAGTAAAACACTGGCAGAGGGTTTAGTAAAACACTGGCAGAGGGTTTAGTAAAACACTGGCAGAGGGATTAGTAAAACACTGGCAGAGGGTTTAGTAAAACACTGGCAGAGGGTTTAGTAATACACTGACAGAGGGTTTAGTAATACACTGGCAGAGGGTTTAGTAAAACACTGGCAGAGAGTTTAGTTAAACACTGGCAGAGGGTTTAGTAATACACTAGCAGAGGGTTTAGTTAAACACTGGCAGAGGGTTCAGTAAAACACTGGCAGAGGGTTTAGTAATACACTGGCAGAGGGTTTAGTTAAACACTGGCAGAGGGTTCAGTAAAACACTGGCAGAGGGTTCAGTAAAACACTGGCAGAGGGTTTAGTTAAACACTGGCAGAGGGTTTAATAAAACACTGGCAGAGGGTTTAGTAAAACACTGGCAGAGGGTTTAATAAAACACTGGCAGAGGGTTTAGTAAAACACTGGCAGAGGGTTTAGTTAAACACTGGCAGAGGGTTTATTAAAACACTGGCAGAGGGTTTAGTAAAACACTGGCAGAGGGTTTAATAAAACACTGGCAGAGGGTTTAATAAAACACTGGCAGAGGGTTTAGTAAAACACTGGCAGAGGGTTCCGTTAAACACTGGCAGAGGGTTCAGTTAAACACTGACAGAGGGTTTAGTAAAACACTGGCAGAGGGTTCAGTTAAACACTGGCAGAGGGTTCAGTTAAACACTGGCAGAGGGTTCAGTAAAACACTGACAGAGGGTGCAGTTAAACACTGGCAGAGGATTCAGTTAAACACTGGCAGAGGGTTCAGTTAAACACTGACAGAGGGTTCAGTTAAACACTGGCAGAGGGTTCAGTTAAACACTGACAGAGGGTTTAGTAAAACACTGGCAGAGGGTTTAGTAAAACACTGGCAGAGGGTTCAGTTAAACACTGGCAGAGGGTTCAGTTAAACACTGACAGAGGGTTCAGTTAAACACTGGCAGAGGGTTCAGTAAAACACTGACAGAGGGTGCAGTTAAACACTGGCAGAGGGTTCAGTTAAACACTGGCAGAGGGTTCAGTTAAACACTGACAGAGGGTTTAGTAAAACACTGGCAGAGGGTTCAGTTAAACACTGGCAGAGGGTTCAGTTAAACACTGGCAGAGGGTTCAGTAAAACACTGACAGAGGGTTCAGTTAAACACTGGCAGAGGGTTCAGTTAAACACTGACAGAGGGTTCAGTTAAACACTGGCAGAGGGTTCAGTTAAACACTGGCAGAGGGTTCAGTAAGACACTGACAGAGGGTTTAGTAAAACACTGGCAGAGGGTTTAGTTAAACACTGGCAGAGGGTTCAGTTAAACACTGGCAGATGGTTCATTAAAACACTGGCAGATGGTTCATTAAAACACTGGCAGAGGGTTTAGTTAAACACTGGCAGAGGGTTCAGTAAAACACTGGCAGAGGGTTTAGTAAAACACTGACAGAGGGTTTAGTAAAACACTGGCAGAGGGTTTAGTAAAACACTGGCAGAGGGTTTAGTAAAACACTGGCAGAGGGATTAGTAAAACACTGGCAGAGGGTTTAGTAAAACACTGGCAGAGGGTTTAGTAATACACTGGCAGAGGGTTTAGTAAAACACTGGCAGAGGGATTAATAAAACACTGGCAGAGGGTTTAGTAAAACACTGGCAGAGGGTTTAGTAAAACACTGGCAGAGGGATTAATAAAACACTGGCAGAGGGTTTAGTAAAACACTGGCAGAGGGTTTAGTAAAACACTGGCAGAGGGTTTAGTAAAACACTGGCAGAGGGTTTAGTAAAACACTAGCAGAGGGATCAGTAAAACACTGGCAGAGGGTTTAGTAAAACACTGGCAGAGGGTTCAGTAAAACACTGGCAGAGGGTTTAGTAAAACACTGGCAGAGGGTTTAGTAAAACACTGGCAGAGGGATTAGTAAAACACTGGCAGAGGGTTTAGTTAAACACTGGCAGAGGGTTTAGTAAAACACTGGCAGAGGGTTTAGTAAAACACTGGCAGAGGGTTCAGTAAAACACTGGCAGAGGGTTTAGTAAAACACTGGCAGAGGGTTTAGTAAAACACTGGCAGAGGGTTCAGTAAAACACTGGCAGAGTGTTCAGTAAAACACTGGCAGAGGGTTCAGTAAAACACTGGCAGAGGGTTTAGTAAAACACTGGCAGAGGGTTCAGTAAAACACTGGCAGAGGGTTTAGTAAAACACTGGCAGAGGGTTTAGTAAAACACTGGCAGAGGGTTCAGTAAAACACTGGCAGAGTGTTCAGTAAAACACTGGCAGAGGGTTCAGTAAAACACTGGCAGAGGGTTTAGTAAAACACTGGCAGAGGGTTCAGTAAAACACTGGCAGAGGGTTCAGTAAAACACTGGCAGAGGGTTCAGTAAAACACTGGCAGAGGGTTTAGTAAAACACTGGCAGAGGGTTTAGTAAAACACTGGCAGAGGGTTCAGTTAAACACTGGCAGAGGGTTCAGTTAAACACTGACAGAGGGTTTAGTAAAACACTGGCAGAGGGTTTAGTAAAACACTGGCAGAGGGTTCAGTTAAACACTGGCAGAGGGTTCAGTAAAACACTGGCAGAGGGTTTAGTAATACACTGGCAGAGGGTTTAGTTAAACACTGGCAGAGGGTTCAGTAAAACACTGGCAGAGGGTTCAGTAAAACACTGGCAGAGGGTTTAGTTAAACACTGGCAGAGGGTTTAATAAAACACTGGCAGAGGGTTTAGTAAAACACTGGCAGAGGGTTTAATAAAACACTGGCAGAGGGTTTAGTAAAACACTGGCAGAGGGTTTAGTTAAACACTGGCAGAAGGTTTATTAAAACACTGGCAGAGGGTTTAGTAAAACACTGGCAGAGGGTTTAATAAAACACTGGCAGAGGGTTTAATAAAACACTGGCAGAGGGTTTAGTAAAACACTGGCAGAGGGTTCCGTTAAACACTGGCAGAGGGTTCAGTTAAACACTGACAGAGGGTTTAGTAAAACACTGGCAGAGGGTTCAGTTAAACACTGGCAGAGGGTTCAGTTAAACACTGGCAGAGGGTTCAGTAAAACACTGACAGAGGGTGCAGTTAAACACTGGCAGAGGATTCAGTTAAACACTGGCAGAGGGTTCAGTTAAACACTGACAGAGGGTTCAGTTAAACACTGGCAGAGGGTTCAGTTAAACACTGACAGAGGGTTTAGTAAAACACTGGCAGAGGGTTTAGTAAAACACTGGCAGAGGGTTCAGTTAAACACTGGCAGAGGGTTCAGTTAAACACTGACAGAGGGTTCAGTTAAACACTGGCAGAGGGTTCAGTAAAACACTGACAGAGGGTGCAGTTAAACACTGGCAGAGGGTTCAGTTAAACACTGGCAGAGGGTTCAGTTAAACACTGACAGAGGGTTTAGTAAAACACTGGCAGAGGGTTCAGTTAAACACTGGCAGAGGGTTCAGTTAAACACTGGCAGAGGGTTCAGTAAAACACTGACAGAGGGTTCAGTTAAACACTGGCAGAGGGTTCAGTTAAACACTGACAGAGGGTTCAGTTAAACACTGGCAGAGGGTTCAGTTAAACACTGGCAGAGGGTTCAGTAAGACACTGACAGAGGGTTTAGTAAAACACTGGCAGAGGGTTTAGTTAAACACTGGCAGAGGGTTCAGTTAAACACTGGCAGATGGTTCATTAAAACACTGGCAGATGGTTCATTAAAACACTGGCAGAGGGTTTAGTTAAACACTGGCAGAGGGTTCAGTAAAACACTGGCAGAGGGTTTAGTAAAACACTGACAGAGGGTTTAGTAAAACACTGGCAGAGGGTTTAGTAAAACACTGGCAGAGGGTTTAGTAAAACACTGGCAGAGGGATTAGTAAAACACTGGCAGAGGGTTTAGTAAAACACTGGCAGAGGGTTTAGTAATACACTGGCAGAGGGTTTAGTAAAACACTGGCAGAGGGATTAATAAAACACTGGCAGAGGGTTTAGTAAAACACTGGCAGAGGGTTTAGTAAAACACTGGCAGAGGGATTAATAAAACACTGGCAGAGGGTTTAGTAAAACACTGGCAGAGGGTTTAGTAAAACACTGGCAGAGGGTTTAGTAAAACACTGGCAGAGGGTTTAGTAAAACACTAGCAGAGGGATCAGTAAAACACTGGCAGAGGGTTTAGTAAAACACTGGCAGAGGGTTCAGTAAAACACTGGCAGAGGGTTTAGTAAAACACTGGCAGAGGGTTTAGTAAAACACTGGCAGAGGGATTAGTAAAACACTGGCAGAGGGTTCAGTAAAACACTGGCAGAGTGTTCAGTAAAACACTGGCAGAGGGTTCAGTACAACACTGGCAGAGGGTTTAGTAAAACACTGGCAGAGGGTTCAGTAAAACACTGGCAGAGGGTTCAGTAAAACACTGGCAGAGGGTTCAGTAAAACACTGGCAGAGGGTTCAGTAAAACACTGGCAGAGGGTTTAGTAAAACACTGGCAGAGGGTTTAGTAAAACACTGGCAGAGGGATTAGTAAAACACTGGCAGAGGGTTTAGTTAAACACTGGCAGAGGGTTTAGTAAAACACTGGCAGAGGGTTTAGTAAAACACTGGCAGAGGGTTCAGTAAAACACTGGCAGAGGGTTTAGTAAAACACTGGCAGAGGGTTTAGTAAAACACTGGCAGAGGGTTCAGTAAAACACTGGCAGAGTGTTCAGTAAAACACTGGCAGAGGGTTCAGTAAAACACTGGCAGAGGGTTTAGTAAAACACTGGCAGAGGGTTCAGTAAAACACTGGCAGAGGGTTCAGTAAAACACTGGCAGAGGGTTCAGTAAAACACTGGCAGAGGGTTTAGTAAAACACTGGCAGAGGGTTTAGTAAAACACTGGCAGAGGGTTCAGTTAAACACTGGCAGAGGGTTCAGTTAAACACTGACAGAGGGTTTAGTAAAACACTGGCAGAGGGTTTAGTAAAACACTGGCAGAGGGTTCAGTTAAACACTGGCAGAGGGTTCAGTTAAACACTGACAGAGGGTTCAGTAAAACACTGGCAGATGGTTCAGTTAAACACTGACAGAGGGTTTAGTAAAACACTGGCAGAGGGTTTAGTAAAACACTGGCAGAGGGTACAGTAAAACACTGGCAGAGGGTTTAGTAAAACACTGGCAGAGGGTTCAGTAAAACACTGGCAGAGGGTTTAGTAATACACTGACAGAGGGTTTAGTAATACACTGGCAGAGGGTTTAGTAAAACACTGGCAGAGAGTTTAGTTAAACACTGGCAGAGGGTTTAGTAATACACTAGCAGAGGGTTTAGTTAAACACTGGCAGAGGGTTCAGTAAAACACTGGCAGAGGGTTTAGTAATACACTGGCAGAGGGTTTAGTTAAACACTGGCAGAGGGTTCAGTAAAACACTGGCAGAGGGTTCAGTAAAACACTGGCAGAGGGTTTAGTTAAACACTGGCAGAGGGTTTAATAAAACACTGGCAGAGGGTTTAGTAAAACACTGGCAGAGGGTTTAATAAAACACTGGCAGAGGGTTTAGTAAAACACTGGCAGAGGGTTTAGTTAAACACTGGCAGAGGGTTTATTAAAACACTGGCAGAGGGTTTAGTAAAACACTGGCAGAGGGTTTAATAAAACACTGGCAGAGGGTTTAATAAAACACTGGCAGAGGGTTTAGTAAAACACTGGCAGAGGGTTCCGTTAAACACTGGCAGAGGGTTCAGTTAAACACTGACAGAGGGTTTAGTAAAACACTGGCAGAGGGTTCAGTTAAACACTGGCAGAGGGTTCAGTTAAACACTGGCAGAGGGTTCAGTAAAACACTGACAGAGGGTGCAGTTAAACACTGGCAGAGGATTCAGTTAAACACTGGCAGAGGGTTCAGTTAAACACTGACAGAGGGTTCAGTTAAACACTGGCAGAGGGTTCAGTTAAACACTGACAGAGGGTTTAGTAAAACACTGGCAGAGGGTTTAGTAAAACACTGGCAGAGGGTTCAGTTAAACACTGGCAGAGGGTTCAGTTAAACACTGACAGAGGGTTCAGTTAAACACTGGCAGAGGGTTCAGTAAAACACTGACAGAGGGTGCAGTTAAACACTGGCAGAGGGTTCAGTTAAACACTGGCAGAGGGTTCAGTTAAACACTGACAGAGGGTTTAGTAAAACACTGGCAGAGGGTTCAGTTAAACACTGGCAGAGGGTTCAGTTAAACACTGGCAGAGGGTTCAGTAAAACACTGACAGAGGGTTCAGTTAAACACTGGCAGAGGGTTCAGTTAAACACTGACAGAGGGTTCAGTTAAACACTGGCAGAGGGTTCAGTTAAACACTGGCAGAGGGTTCAGTAAAACACTGACAGAGGGTTTAGTAAAACACTGGCAGAGGGTTTAGTTAAACACTGGCAGAGGGTTCAGTTAAACACTGGCAGATGGTTCATTAAAACACTGGCAGATGGTTCATTAAAACACTGGCAGAGGGTTTAGTTAAACACTGGCAGAGGGTTCAGTAAAACACTGACAGAGGGTTTAGTAAAACACTGGCAGAGGGTTTAGTTAAACACTGGCAGAGGGTTCAGTTAAACACTGGCAGAGGGTTTAGTAAAACACTGGCAGAGGGTTCAGTTAAACACTGGCAGAGGGTTCAGTTAAACACTGGCAGAGGGTTCAGTAAAACACTGACAGAGGGTTTAGTAAAACACTGGCAGAGGGTTTAGTTAAACACTGGCAGAGGGTTCAGTTAAACACTGGCAGAGGGTTTAGTAAAACACTGGCAGAGGGTTCAGTTAAACACTGGCAGAGGGTTCAGTTAAACACTGGCAGAGGGTTTAGTAAAACACTGGCAGAGGGTTAAGTAAAACACTGGCAGAGGGTTTAGTAAAACACTGGCAGAGGGTTTAGTTAAACACTGGCAGAGGGTTTAGTAAAACACTGGCAGAGGGTTTAGTAAAACACTGGCACAGGGTTTAGTAAAACACTGGCAGAGGGTTCAGTTAAACACTGGCAGAGGGTTCAGTAAAACACTGACAGAGGGTTTAGTAAAACACTGTCAGAGGGTTTAGTAAAACACTGGCAGAGGGTTTAGTAAAACACTGGCAGAGGGTTTAGTAAAACACTGGCAGAGGGTTTAGTTAAACACTGGCAGAGGGTTTAGTAAAACACTGGCAGAGGGTTTAGTAAAACACTGGCAGAGGGTTCAGTAAAACACTGGCAGAGGGTTTAGTAAAACACTGGCAGAGGGTTTAGTTAAACACTGGCAGAGGGTTTAGTAAAACACTGGCAGAGGGTTTAGTAAAACACTGGCAGAGGGTTCAGTAAAACACTGGCAGAGGGTTTAGTAAAACACTGGCAGAGGGTTTAGTTAAACACTGGCAGAGGGTTTAGTAAAACACTGGCAGAGGGTTTAGTAAAACACTGGCAGAGGGTTTAGTTAAACACTGGCAGAGGGTTTAGTAAAACACTGGCAGAGGGTTCAGTAAAACACTGACAGAGGGTTTAGTAAAACACTGGCAGAGGGTTTAGTAAAACACTGGCACAGGGTTCAGTTAAACACTGGCAGAGGGTTCAGTTAAACACTGGCAGAGGGTTCAGTTAAACACTGGCAGAGGGTTTAGTTAAACACTGGCAGAGGGTTCAGTTAAACACTGGCAGAGGGTTCAGTTAAACACTGGCAGAGAGTTTAGTTAAACACTGGCAGAGGGTTTAGTAAAACACTGGCAGAGGGTTCAGTTAAACACTGGCAGAGGGTTCAGTTAAACACTGGCAGAGGGTTCAGTAAAACACTGACAGAGGGTTCAGTTAAACACTGGCAGAGGGTTCAGTTAAACACTGACAGAGGGTTCAGTTAAACACTGGCAGAGGGTTCAGTTAAACACTGGCAGAGGGTTCAGTAAAACACTGACAGAGGGTTTAGTAAAACACTGGCAGAGGGTTTAGTTAAACACTGGCAGAGGGTTCAGTTAAACACTGGCAGATGGTTCATTAAAACACTGGCAGATGGTTCATTAAAACACTGGCAGAGGGTTTAGTTAAACACTGGCAGAGGGTTCAGTAAAACACTGACAGAGGGTTTAGTAAAACACTGGCAGAGGGTTTAGTTAAACACTGGCAGAGGGTTCAATTAAACACTGGCAGAGGGTTTAGTAAAACACTGGCAGAGGGTTCAGTTAAACACTGGCAGAGGGTTCAGTTAAACACTGGCAGAGGGTTCAGTAAAACACTGACAGAGGGTTTAGTAAAACACTGGCAGAGGGTTTAGTTAAACACTGGCAGAGGGTTCAGTTAAACACTGGCAGAGGGTTTAGTAAAACACTGGCAGAGGGTTCAGTTAAACACTGGCAGAGGGTTCAGTTAAACACTGGCAGAGGGTTTAGTAAAACACTGGCAGAGGGTTAAGTAAAACACTGGCAGAGGGTTTAGTAAAACACTGGCAGAGGGTTTAGTTAAACACTGGCAGAGGGTTTAGTAAAACACTGGCAGAGGGTTTAGTAAAACACTGGCACAGGGTTTAGTAAAACACTGGCAGAGGGTTCAGTTAAACACTGGCAGAGGGTTCAGTAAAACACTGACAGAGGGTTTAGTAAAACACTGTCAGAGGGTTTAGTAAAACACTGGCAGAGGGTTTAGTAAAACACTGGCAGAGGGTTTAGTAAAACACTGGCAGAGGGTTTAGTTAAACACTGGCAGAGGGTTTAGTAAAACACTGGCAGAGGGTTTAGTAAAACACTGGCAGAGGGTTCAGTAAAACACTGGCAGAGGGTTTAGTAAAACACTGGCAGAGGGTTTAGTTAAACACTGGCAGAGGGTTTAGTAAAACACTGGCAGAGGGTTTAGTAAAACACTGGCAGAGGGTTCAGTAAAACACTGGCAGAGGGTTTAGTAAAACACTGGCAGAGGGTTTAGTTAAACACTGGCAGAGGGTTTAGTAAAACACTGGCAGAGGGTTTAGTAAAACACTGGCAGAGGGTTTAGTTAAACACTGGCAGAGGGTTTAGTAAAACACTGGCAGAGGGTTCAGTAAAACACTGACAGAGGGTTTAGTAAAACACTGGCAGAGGGTTTAGTAAAACACTGGCACAGGGTTCAGTTAAACACTGGCAGAGGGTTCAGTTAAACACTGGCAGAGGGTTCAGTTAAACACTGGCAGAGGGTTTAGTTAAACACTGGCAGAGGGTTCAGTTAAACACTGGCAGAGGGTTCAGTTAAACACTGGCAGAGAGTTTAGTTAAACACTGGCAGAGGGTTTAGTAAAACACTGGCAGAGGGTTTAGTTAAACACTGGCAGAGGGTTCAGTAAAACACTGACAGAGGGTTTAGTAAAACACTGGCAGAGGGTTTAGTAAAACACTGGCAGAGGGTTTAGTAAAACACTGGCAGAGGGTTCAGTTAAACACTGGCAGAGGGTTCAGTTAAACACTGGCAGAGGGTTCAGTTAAACACTGGCAGAGAGTTTAGTAAATGGCACTTCTCCCCCACTAGTCCCCCCCCCCCCCACTGGTCACTCCTCTCTTCCCCCCCACTAGTCACTCCTCTCCCCCCCACTAGTCACTCCTCTCCCCGCCCACTAGTCTCTCCTCTCCCCCCACTAGTCACTCCTCTCCCCCACCCACTAGTCACTCCTCCCCCCCCCACTAGTCACTCCTCCCCCCCCCACTAGTCACTCCTGTCTTCTCCCACCACTAGTCACTCCTCTCCCACCCCACTAGTCACTCCTCTTTTCTCCCACTTTCTTTTCTTCTACTCACTCCACAAGAAGTCTATATCTGGAGCAGATACACATCTAGAAACTCTAAACATGGGTATTGGTTTGGATGATGACAAATTACAAGTAACATCAGACTTAAAAAGTGCTTGAGATGAGTCCTTATTCCACTTCATCTGTTGTCTCGATCAAGCTGAATGTCCCAAATGAATTAGAAATGTAGACACCGTCTAATTAAATCATTTAACTATCACTTCAGCTGCAGTAAGCAAACTCTGGGCAGTGCAGACATCTTTGAGTCTCTTTGTGACTTGGCTTAGTATGCCCAAGAACCTAGGGCCAGTCATTCAGTCAGTTTGGGCTGTTTCAGGATGCGATGTGGACAATGACAGTCTGTACTATGAGCATCATGCAAATCACTGTGTTTGGTAGTAAAGCTCAAATCATTGGCTTTGGCTGACACTTCATCCTGGAAAATATCACCACCACCACAAGTCGGGTCAGCCAGCTCCAACCAATCAAGGGCTGAGCTGGGCTGAGCTGGGCATGGCTGGGCATGCCTGAGCTGGGCTGGGCATGGCTGAGCATGGCTGGGTTGGGCATGGCTGAGCCCAACCTGAATAGGTATGGTAGCCTAGCAGTTTAGAGTGTTGGGCAAGGAACCGAGAGGTCGCTGGTTCTTGTCCCCGAGCCGACTAGTTGAAAAATCTGTCTGTGCCCTTGAGCGACGCTCTTATCCCTAATTGCTCCTGTAAATCACTCTGGATAAGAGCAAAATGACTAGAATGGAAGTCAGGTCACTTTTCCAACAGAAGCTGTCACCGTATTCACGCTGTCACAGCCACGACGTTAACAACGGTAGAACTGCCCATCCGATGCTAATTGCCCTGTTGTGTTTGAGTTGTTTTTATTCCTCCCTGGCTGGTGGGGTCGCAGGCTGTTTAGCTCCCGCGCTGCCTCATGTCTGGGAAAGCTACATGTCATTAGCTCAGCTAACCCTGCCGCCACCTCTCCTATGGCACTGAGCTGGGAACTGCTGCTGTGTAAGTAGCTGGCTGTGACTGTCTAGGTGCTCTGCTGAAGTCAAATAAAGGCACTAAGTGACTGGGGTTTTTCCTTTGTAGTGTGTGTGCCAATACAACGTGCATCGCAACCCACAGTATTGACTCCGTTTATATGATTGTTCTACAGTCACCTAGTAAACAGTAAACTTGTGTTGCATTACATATTTCAGACAGCGGCTGTGTTTCTTTCTTAGATTGAAGTGCCTTGTTCGATGGCACATCAGCAGATTTTTCACAGAGTCAGCTCGGGGATTCGAATCAGCCACCTTACGGTTATTGGCCCAACGGTCTTAACCGCTTAAACACATACACACACGCACACGCACATGCACACGCACACGCACACACACACACACGCACACACTGCATGTCTGTCTGTCTGGTTGGTTGGCTGACTGGCTGGCTGGCTTTCCATGTATCTATCGATGTGTCTTGTTGGACAGATAGACTGCCTAGAACCATCTGTCTCTCTAGAACCATCTGTCTGTCTAGAACCATCTGTCTGTCTAGAACCATCTGTATGTCTAGAACAGTGTGACCCTAATGATAGCTGGAAGATGGAGAGGACAGTTCCAAGCCATAGCCAGACTCCATACAGGGAGTGCAACCTTCCTTTTCTAAGGGGGACGGTATTAGATTTGCTCCTGATGAACTGAGAACAGGTTAGCTGCATGGACAACATATATCTATGCTACAGTAGTCCTATGGGAACTGGTCTGGTGTTTGTGTTGTGTCTGTCTGGGGTGTGTCTGTCTGGTGTGTGTCTGTCTCTATGAATGGTTTAGTACACGGTGTGGGAGGAGTTAATTATGTAGGCAGTTGGTTTTACAAACTGTTTGACAACTAGGCATGCCCAATTCATAACAATACTCACAATACTCTTTGTGAAAAAAAAAAAGTGTTTTACAGCCAAAATATAATCTAGAAATTCAAAGTGTTATTTTACAGTTGGTTCTGCAGAAACATGTTGTTGCCTTATGTGAATCAGGTCCAGACACAGGTACACAGGTACCAGACACAGGTACACAGGTACCAGACACAGGTACACAGGTACCAGACACAGGTACACAGGTACCAGACACAGGTACACAGGTACCAGACACAGGTAGCTAAGAAGTTGCTGGATTAGCAAGTTTCATCACATTTTTGCTTTTTGTTTTCTCTGGTTTTAAAGATGCACTCTCAAATGTTTTATAACTTCAGTAGTTTTAAAGATGCACTCTCAAATGTTTTATAACTTCAGTAGTTTTAAAGATGCACTCTCAAATGTTTTATAACTTCAGTAGTTTTAAAGATGCACTCTCAAATGTTTTATAACTTCAGTAGTTTTAAAGATGCACTCTCAAATGTTTTATAACTTCAGTAGTTTTAAAGATGCACTCTCAAATGATTTATAACTTCAGTAGTTTTAAAGATGCACTCTCAAATGTTTTATAAATTCAGTAGTTTTGAAGGTGGTGCTCACGAGCCAACACGGGTCATTCCAATTGTGGACTGCATCATCCAATTGTGTACTACATCATCCAATTTTGTACTACATCATCCAATTGTGTACTACATCATCCAATTGTGTACTACATCATCCAATTCTGTACTACATCATCCAGTTTTGTACTACATCATCCAATTGTGTACTACATCATCCAATTGTGTACTACATCATCCAATTTTGTACTACATCATCCAATTGTGTACTACATCATCCAATTGTGTACTACATCATCCAATTGTGTACTACATCATCCAATTTTGTACTACATCATCCAATTGTGTACTACATCATCCAATTATGTACTACATCATCCAATTCTGTACTACATCATCCAGTTTTGTACTACATCATCCAATTGTGTACTACATCATCCAATTGTGTACTACATCATCCAATTGTGTACTACATCATCCAATGTTGTACTACATCATCCAATTGTGTACTACATCATCCAATTTTGTACTACATCATCCAATTGTGTACTACATCATCCACTTTTGTACTACATCATCCAATTGTGTACTACATCATCCAATTATGTACTACATCATCCAATTCTGTACTACATCATCCAGTTTTGTACTACATCATCCAATTGTGTACTACATCATCCAATTGTGTACTACATCATCCAATTGTGTACTACATCATCCAATTTTGTACTACATCATCCAATTGTGTACTACATCATCCAATGTTGTACTACATCATCCAATTGTGTACTACATCATCCAATTTTGTACTACATCATCCAATTGTGTACTACATCATCCAATTGTGTACTACATCATCCAATTCTGTACTACATCATCCAGTTTTGTACTACATCATCCAATTGTGTACTACATCATCCAATTGTGTACTACATCATCCAATTGTGTACTACATCATCCAATTTTGTACTACATCATCCAATTGTGTACTACATCATCCAATGTTGTACTACATCATCCAATTGTGTACTACATCATCCAATTTTGTACTACATCATCCAATTGTGTACTACATCATCCAATTGTGTACTACATTCCAATTGTGTACTACGTCATCCAATTGTGTACTATGTCATCCAATTGTGTACTACATCATCCAATTTTGTACTACATCATCCAATTGTGTACTACATCATCCAATTGTGTACTACATCATCCAATTTTGTACTACATCATCCAATTGTGTACTACATCATCCAATTATGTACTACATCATCCAATTCTGTACTACATCATCCAGTTTTGTACTACATCATCCAATTGTGTACTACATCATCCAATTGTGTACTACATCATCCAATTGTGTACTACATCATCCAATGTTGTACTACATCATCCAATTGTGTACTACATCATCCAATTTTGTACTACATCATCCAATTGTGTACTACATCATCCACTTTTGTACTACATCATCCAATTGTGTACTACATCATCCAATTATGTACTACATCATCCAATTCTGTACTACATCATCCAGTTTTGTACTACATCATCCAATTGTGTACTACATCATCCAATTGTGTACTACATCATCCAATTGTGTACTACATCATCCAATTTTGTACTACATCATCCAATTGTGTACTACATCATCCAATGTTGTACTACATCATCCAATTGTGTACTACATCATCCAATTTTGTACTACATCATCCAATTGTGTACTACATCATCCAATTGTGTAC
Organism: Oncorhynchus mykiss; assembly: GCF_057628025.1. NCBI lineage: Eukaryota > Metazoa > Chordata > Actinopteri > Salmoniformes > Salmonidae > Oncorhynchus > Oncorhynchus mykiss. Next base: position 11,139,085 of record NC_143051.1, on the reverse strand, counting down.
TACATCATCCAATTCTGTACTACATCATCCAGTTTTGTACTACATCATCCAATTGTGTACTACATCATCCAATTGTGTACTACATCATCCAATTGTGTACTACATCATCCAATTTTGTACTACATCATCCAATTGTGTACTACATCATCCAATGTTGTACTACATCATCCAATTGTGTACTACATCATCCAATTTTGTACTACATCATCCAATTGTGTACTACATCATCCAATTGTGTACTACATTCCAATTGTGTACTACGTCATCCAATTGTGTACTATGTCATCCAATTGTGTACTACATCATCCAATTTTGTACTACATCATCCAATTGTGTACTACATCATCCAATTTTGTACCATGTCATCCATTTTGTGTGATATGTTAAGAATTGTGTGGCATGTTATTAACCCAATTCATGCAATATGTTACACATTTCTTCTGCTTATGATCCCGGAGTGCATCTTTAAGTTTGTTAGTTTGACAAGCGCAGCTCATGATTAACCTGTCAATAGTAACGTTGCTCAATCACCACGGTTCCTGCTTTGGTATTTGGGTGCTTTGGTACTGCTGTTATTGTTGTTTTGTTGTTGTTTTTTAAGCTTCTGGCTAAGGCAAGGTTTTGTACTACCTTCTAAAAGCATTACCCTTAAACTGTCTTCCAAGTCTGTTCTTATAGCTGTAGTGGTTTATACAGTTAGGAAACGTTCACTTGTATATCCACGGTGTAGAACCCAAAGTCAGAGAGTCATAGGAAATCTATTTTTAATCCAGAGTGTCCACGGGTGTCTTCTTCTTTAAATGGTAAAGTTCAGAGTTCAAAAGTCAGGAGTTGTTTCTGTTCAAAGAGTCATTCCAAAAGCCTGGGAGAATGAGAAGAACTCGCTTTATTTAGCCAGGAAGTCACGATGACACAGAAGTCCACCAGAGATCAGCATGACGAGCAGTCTTCTCACACTCTGATATATGACTTTGATTATTCAATTTACCAGGCTTACATTTTCAACAGTAGCATAATCAGATTAGTTGATTGGATACGGGTCGTCAGGATGAAAATAGCTTTTGCTGGCAATATTGAATTAAACCATTTTCTGCTCATAAGTTGATAGTTTATGTATAATAAAAAAACACAGGACACTAATCGTAGATGCTCTGCAAAAATGTAGTTGTTGTATCTTAACACACCCATGTTTCATCAGGGTTGTGTGTGTGTGTGTGTGTGTGTGTGTGTGTGTGTGTGTGTGTGTGTGTGTTGCGGGGAAGCTCTCTTCGGTATTAGCAGTGAAGTTATTTCCATGTCATATCCTTCACTGCCCCTCTTTCCTTATTAAATCATGTGGGAATATGTGAATATGATGTGTGTGTGTGTGTTGATTGGACGGTATTCCAGGAACGTGTGTGTGTGTTGATTGGACGGTATTCCAGGAACGTGTGTGTGTGTGTTGATTGGACGGTATTCCAGGAACGTGTGTGTGTGTTGATTGGACGGTATTCCAGGAACGTGTGTGTGTGTTGATTGGACGGTATTCCAGGAACGTGTGTGTGTGTTCATGGGCATAGCGAGAGAGCTAGTTTCCATGTACAACTCGTAGTATTGAAGGTAGCAATGCCACTCACTTAACCTGAAACTACTGTATGTGTGTGTGTTATGTGTGTGTGTGTGGAAAAAGCGAGGGTAATAGCCAGACTAACCCTGCTGGTGGGGCCTCTCTTGGGGGGGCTAACAACCCGGATTCTATGTCAACGTGTGTGTGTTTGTGTGTGTGTGTGTCGCACGTGTCCTGCAGCTAGATTTTATTTTTACAATGGCTGTGGCTTTAGCCCTAACCCAATGGCTGTGGCTTTAGCCCTAACCCAATGGCTGTAGCTTTAGCCCTAACCCAATGGCTGTAGCTTTAACCCTAACCCAATGGCTTTGGCTTTAACCCTAACCCAATGGCTTTGGCGTTAACCCTAACCCAATGGCTGTGGCTTTAACCCTAACGCTAACCCAATGGCTGTAGCTTTAGCCCTAACCCAATGGCTGTAGCTTTAGCCCTAACCCAATGGCTGTGGCTTTAACCCTAACCCAATGGCTGTGGCTTTAACCCTAACACTAACCCAATGGCTGTAGCTTTAACCCTAACCCAATGGCTGTAGCTTTAACACTAACCCAATGGCTGTAGCTTTAACCCTAACCCAATGGCTGTAGCTTTAACCCTAACCCAATGGCTGTAGCTTTAGCCCTAACACTAACCCAATGGCTGTAGCTTTGACCCTAACCTTAATCTGTTTATGTAAATCATAATTCAATTTTGTTTCCATCAGCCTAATGCTTTAGGCCGGTTTCTGTTGGTATGCTGTCTGGGAATTTAGGAATAAAGAATCAGTAAAAAAAACATATTTCTGGAGCAATAGTAAAGTTATATTTTGAAAGGAAATCAATTTCACAGGCATACACACACACTCATGGATTGAAAATGCATAAAATGGTGCAACAACGAAAGGCTTTAGGGTTAAAGCTACAGCCATTGGGTTAGGGTTAACGCCACAGCCATTGGGTTAGGGTTAAAGCTACAGCCATTGGGTTAGGGTTAAAGCCACAGCCATTTGGTTAGGGTTAAAGCTACAGCCATTGGGTTAGGGTTAAAGCTACAGCCATTGGGTTAGGGTTAGGGTTAAAGCTACAACCATTGGTTAGGGTTAGGGTTAAAGAAACAGCCATTGGGTTACGGTTAAAGCTACAGCCATTGGGTTAGGGTTAGGGTTAAAGCTACAGCCATTTGGTCAGGGCTAAAGCTACAGCCATTGGGTTAGGGTTAAAGCTACAGCCATTGGGTTAGGGTTAAAGCCACAGCCATTGGGTTAGGGCTAAAGCTACAGCCATTGGGTTAGGGTTAAAGCTACAGCCATTGGGTTAGGGTTAGGGTTAAAGCTACAGCCATTTGGTTAGGGCTAAAGCTACAGCCATTGGGTTAGGGTTAAAGCTACAACCATTGGGTTTAGGGTTAAAGCTACAGCCATTGGGTTAGTGTTAGGGTTAAAGCCACAGCCATTGGGTTAGGGTTAGGGTTAAAGCTACAGCCACTGGGTTAGGGTTAGCGTTAAAGCTACAGCCATTGGGTTAGGGTTAAAGCTACAGCCATTGGGTTAGGGTTAGAGCTACAGCCATTGGGTTAGGGTTAAAGCTACAGCCATTGGGTTAGGGTTAAAGCTACAGCCATTGGGTTAGTGTTAGGGTTAAAGCTACAGCCATTGGGTTAGGGTTAAAGCTACAGCCATTGGGTTAGGGTTAAAGCCACAGCCATTGGGTTAGGGTTAAAGCTACAGCCATTGGGTTAGGGTTAAAGCTACAGCCATTGGGTTAGGGTTAAAGCCACAGCCATTTGGTTAGGGTTAAAGCTACAGCCATTGGGTTAGGATTAAAGCTACAGCCATTGGGTTAGGGTTAGGGTTAAAGCTACAGCCATTGGGTTAGGGTTAGGGTTAAAGCTACAGCCATTGGGTTAGGGTTAGGGTTAAAGCTACAGCCATTGGGTTAGGGTTAGGGTTAAAGCTACAGCCATTTGGTTAGGGCTAAAGCTACAGCCATTGGGCTAGGGTTACAGCTACAGCCATTGGGTTAGGGTTAAAGCCACAGCCATTGGGTTAGGGCTAAAGCTACAGCCATTGGGTTAGGGTTAAAGCTACAGCCATTGGGTTAGGGTTAAAGCTACAGCCATTGGGTTAGGGTTAAAGCTACAGCCATTTGGTTAGGGCTAAAGCTACAGCCATTGGGTTAGGGTTAAAGCTACAACCATTGGGTTTAGGGTTAAAGCTACAGCCATTGGGTTAGTGTTAGGGTTAAAGCCACAGCCATTGGGTTAGGGTTAGGGTTAAAGCTACAGCCACTGGGTTAGGGTTAGCGTTAAAGCTACAGCCATTGGGTTAGGGTTAGAGCTACAGCCATTGGGTTAGAGCTACAGCCATTGGGTTAGGGTTAAAGCTACAGCCATTGGGTTAGGGTTAAAGCTACAGCCATTGGGTTAGTGTTAGGGTTAAAGCTACAGCCATTGGGTTAGGGTTAAAGCTACAGCCATTGGGTTAGGGTTAAAGCCACAGCCATTGGGTTAGGGTTAAAGCTACAGCCATTGGGTTAGGGTTAAAGCTACAGCCATTGGGTTAGGGTTAAAGCTACAGCCATTGGGTTAGGGTTAAAGCCACAGCCATTTGGTTAGGGTTAAAGCTACAGCCATTGGGTTAGGGTTAAAGCTACAGCCATTGGGTTAGGGTTAGGGTTAAAGCTACAACCATTGGGTTAGGGTTAGGGTTAAAGAAACAGCCATTGGGTTAGGGTTAAAGCTACAGCCATTGGGTTAGGGTTAGGGTTAAAGCTACAGCCATTTGGTTAGGGCTAAAGCTACAGCCATTGGGTTAGGGTTAAAGCTACAGTCATTGGGTTAGGGTTAAAGCTACAGCCATTGGGTTAGGGCTAAAGCTACAGCCATTGGGTTAGGGTTAAAGCTACAGCCATTGGGTTAGGGTTAGGGTTAAAGCTACAGCCATTTGGTTAGGGCTAAAGCTACAGCCATTGGGTTAGGGTTAAAGCTACAACCATTGGGTTTAGGGTTAAAGCTACAGCCATTGGGTTAGTGTTAGGGTTAAAGCCACAGCCATTGGGTTAGGGTTAGGGTTAAAGCTACAGCCACTGGGTTAGGGTTAGCGTTAAAGCTACAGCCATTGGGTTAGGGTTAAAGCTACAGCCATTGGGTTAGGGTTAGAGCTACAGCCATTGGGTTAGGGTTAAAGCTACAACCATTGGGTTAGGGTTAAAGCTACAGCCATTGGGTTAGTGTTAGGCTTAAAGCTACAGCCATTGGGTTAGGGTTAAAGCTACAGCCATTGGGTTAGGGTTAAAGCCACAGCCATTGGGTTAGGGTTAAAGCTACAGCCATTGGGTTAGGGTTAAAGCTACAGCCATTGGGTTAGGGTTAAAGCCACAGCCATTTGGTTAGGGTTAAAGCTACAGCCATTGGGTTAGGGTTAAAGCTACAGCCATTGGGTTAGGGTTAGGGTTAAAGCTACAGCCATTTGGTAGGGCTAAAGCTACAGCCATTGGGTTAGGGTTAAAGCTACAGCCATTGGGTTAGTGTTAGGGTTAAAGCTACAGCCATTGGGTTAGGGTTAAAGCTACAGCCATTGGGTTAGGGTTAAAGCCACAGCCATTGGGTTAGGGTTAAAGCTACAGCCATTGGGTTAGGGTTAAAGCTACAGCCATTGGGTTAGGGTTAAAGCCACAGCCATTTGGTTAGGGTTAAAGCCACCGCCATTTGGTTAGGGTTAAAGCTACAGCCATTGGGTTAGGGTTAAAGCTACAGCCATTGGGTTAGGGTTAGGGCTAAAGCCACAACCATTGGGTCAGGGTTAGGGTTAAAGCCACAGCCATTAGTGTTAGGGTTAAAGCTACAGCCATTGGGTTAGGGCTAAAGCTGCAGCCATTGGGATAGGGTTAAAGCTACAGCCATTTGGTTAGGGCTAAAGCTACAGCTATTGGGTTAGGGTTAAAGACACAGCCATTGGGTTAGGGGTAAAGCCACAGCCATTGGGTTAGGGTTAAAGCTACAGCCATTTGGTTAGGGCTAAAGCTACAGCCATTGGGTTAGGGTTAAAGACACAGCCATTGGGTTAGGGGTAAAGCCACAGCCATTGGGTTAGGGTTAAAGCCACAGCCATTGGGTTAGGGTTAAAGCCACAGCCATTGGGTTAGGGCTAAAGCTACAGCCATTGGGGTAGGGTTAAAGCTACAGCCATTGGGTTAGGGTTAAAGCTACATCCATTGGGTTAGGGTTAAAGCTACAGCCATTGGGTTAGGGTTAAAGCTACAGCTATTGGGTTAGGGTTAAAGCTACAGCCATTGGGTTAGGGTTGGGTTAAAGCTACAGCCATTGAGTTAGGGTTAAAGCCACAGCCATTGGGTTAGGGCTAAAGCTGCAGCCATTGGGTTAGGGTTAAAGCTACAACCATTGGGTTAGGGTTAAAGCTACGTCCATTGGGTTAGGGTTAAAGCTACAGCCATTGGGTTAGGGTTAAAGCTATGTCCATTGGGTTAGGGTTAAAGCTACAGCCATTTGGTTAGGGCTAAAGCTACAGCCATTGGGTTAGGGTTAAAGACACAGCCATTGGGTTAGGGTTAAAGCCACAGCCATTGGGTTAGGGTTAAAGCCACAGCCATTGGGTTAGGGCTAAAGCTACAGCTATTGGGTTAGGGTTAAAGCTACAGCCATTGGGTTAGGGTTGGGTTAAAGCTACAGCCATTGGGTTAGGGTTAGGGCTAAAGCCACAACCATTGGGTCAGGGTTAGGGTTAAAGCCACAGCCATTGGGTCAGTGTTAGGGTTAAAGCTACAGCCATTGGGTTAGGGCTAAAGCTGCAGCCATTGGGATAGGGTTAAAGCTACAGCCATTTGGTTAGGGCTAAAGCTACAGCCATTGGGTTAGGGTTAAAGACACAGCCATTGGGTTAGGGGTAAAGCCACAGCCATTGGGTTAGGGTTAAAGCTACAGCCATTTGGTTAGGGCTAAAGCTACAGCCATTGGGTTAGGGTTAAAGACACAGCCATTGGGTTAGGGGTAAAGCCACAGCCATTGGGTTAGGGTTAAAGCCACAGCCATTGGGTTAGGGTTAAAGCCACAGCCATTGGGTTAGGGCTAAAGCTACAGCCATTGGGGTAGGGTTAAAGCTACAGCCATTGGGTTAGGGTTAAAGCTACATCCATTGGGTTAGGGTTAAAGCTACATCCATTGGGTTAGGGTTAAAGCTACAGCCATTGGGTTAGGGTTAAAGCTACAGCTATTGGGTTAGGGTTAAAGCTACAGCCATTGGGTTAGGGTTGGGTTAAAGCTACAGCCATTGAGTTAGGGTTAAAGCCACAGCCATTGGGTTAGGGCTAAAGCTGCAGCCATTGGGTTAGGGTTAAAGCTACAACCATTGGGTTAGGGTTAAAGCTACGTCCATTGGGTTAGGGTTAAAGCTACAGCCATTGGGTTAGGGTTAAAGCTATGTCCATTGGGTTAGGGTTAAAGCTACAGCCATTTGGTTAGGGCTAAAGCTACAGCCATTGGGTTAGGGTTAAAGACACAGCCATTGGGTTAGGGTTAAAGCCACAGCCATTGGGTTAGGGTTAAAGCCACAGCCATTGGGTTAGGGCTAAAGCTACAACCATTGGGGTAGGGTTAAAGCTACAGCCATTGGGTTAGGGTTAGGGTTAAAGCTACAGCCAATGGGTTAGGGTTAGTGCTAAAGCCACAGCCATTGGGTCAGGGTTAGGGTTAAAGCCACAGCCATTGGGTCAGTGTTAGGGTTAAAGCTACAGCCATTGGGTTAGGGCTAAAGCCACAGCCATTGTAAAAGGACAATCTAGCTGCAGGACACGTGCCACACACACGTTGACATAGAATCCGGGCTGTTAGACCCCCCAAGAGAGGCCCCACCGGCAGTGTTAGTCTCGCTATTACCCTTGCTTTTTCCACACACACACGCACACAACACATACCAAACACACACATACACACAAACACAGAACAAAATCATTCAAGCATTCAACTTTTCAAATCCTGAAACAAAAGTGTTGCAAACAAGCCAATACCAACCACCACTTACCACTGTGTGTGTGTGTGTGTGTGTGTGTGTGTGTGTGTGTGTGTGTGTGTGTGTGTGTGTGTGTGTGTAAATGTCACACTGATCTCTTATGCGCAGGCGTTTCGGTGCACCATCCTGAATAACTGAACAGATTGGAAAAGGACGAGGTGAATATGTCCACATGTCAAAAGGAAGGAACTGCTTTTAACATAACACAATTAATTAATCCCAAAATGCAACTGGACAGATATTGACAGACGATCTACATTAGAATGAAATAATATAGAATAGTTGTTCTTATTCTTCACTAAAGAGCTGTGAAGTCTGCGATGTTCAGTAATCAACTCATTTCTAGAATCCTATGATTTGTCTGATCCATGGAGGAGGAGCAACTCCTTTTTTTATCCATTCCACCACTCATACTCTAGGATTGACTTGTTTCCTCCATTCCACCACTCAAACTCTAGGATTGACTTGTTTCCTCCAGGCCACTACTCAAACTCTAGGATTGACTTTTTCCTCCAGTTCACCACTCAAACTCTAGGATTGACTTTTTCCTGCTGGACAATAGAATTCTTCCTTTTGTAAGTAATAGCCAATATCACAGCATTGTTATCTCAGACCAAAGCCCTGTCCAGCTAGAAATCTGCTTTGCAGCCAGTACTGCATCACAACGCGCGTGGCGACTTGACCCACTTGTACTATCCTGTAGTGCCTTTAAAAAATACAATGATGTCTTTTTCCAGATCATATGCACCCCTGACATGTCTCATTCTGTATGAAAACAAACAACAAACAGCGCACTAAGCACTTATCGAAGCTATCTCTACTCATTCTAAATGTGGACAACAGATATGCCTCTTCTCCGACTTCCGAACTCTACAAAGAGAGACTGCTACACCAATTGGAATTCTGTTTAAGTCGAGGCAGACATTTTATGAACACAGAGAGAAAGCTGGCAAGTTGTTACCTCACCAGCTTCGACAATCCGCTGCTAGCAGCACCATCCCGGAAATCTGTGTTAACAGCTGGTTTAACTTCTACCAATCCCAAAGAAATCAACAATCAATTTAAGCAATTCTACTCTGCTCTTTACTTGTCAGAGGCTCTTACTGACACATCTCGTGTGCATGCATTTCTAGACAATCTGGACATCCCCTGTCTCAATTCAGATGAACAAACCAACATGGATGCCTCAATAAGTGATGATGAAGCTACTCTGGCAAACCAGTCCATGCAGAGCAGTAAAGCTGCTGGGCCTGATGGCTATTGAATTTTATAAAGAATTTTCCTCTAAACTATCCCCTATCCTCATCTCAATGTACAAAGAAATCCTTTCTAGTCAGAAACTGTCCCAGACACTTACCCAGGCGACTATTTTGGTTTTGCTTAAAAAGGACAAGAATCCCCTAGACTGTGGCTCATACCGCAATATAAGTATTTTGTGCTGCGATTTACAAAATTCTCACTATGGTCCTCTCTCGCCGTTTAGAGACATTGATGCCTAATATAATTAACTCTGACTAAACCGTATTTATCTCAGGTAGGCAATCTTTCCATAATATGTGCCGGCTATGTAATGTTCTTAACCCTGCCCACTCAACTCTCCAGCCAGAGATCGTCATCTCTCTTGATGCTGAGAAGGCTTTCGTCAGGGTTGACTGGGAATATCTATTTACAGTACTAGATAGATTTGGGTTTGGCCCGTCATTCCTATCCTGGATTACGATTTTGTACTCGTCCCCAGTGGCTTCTGTTCACACCAACAATGCTACCTCAGCTACTTCCCTCTCCACAGGGGGGCCATGCAGGGTCGCTGTTTTTCCCCTTTCCTATTTGATATGGCTATTGAGCCTCTTGCTATTGCCCTGCGGGCGGAGAAGAGGATTAAGGGAATATTAAGGGGCAAAATAACTCACATGGTGTCCTTAAATGCAGACAATATTCTATTACACATCTCTAACCCTGTGGAGTCTATACCCTATCTATTGGACATGCTACAAGGTTTTGGGACATTATCTGGTTATAAGTTCAACCTAACAAAAAGTGTGCTCCTCCCCATTAATCAGTTAGCAGAAGGTATATGGTATGCCAATTTTCCATTTAAGGTGGAGCATCAGGACTTACTTATTTGGGGATTAAAGGATACAATGTCAAATTAAGCTTCTTATTAAACAACTTCTGTACACTCCCGGAGAGCACTAAGCAGGATTTCATAAAGTGGTCGTCTCTTCCCATTTCATTAACAGGTCGCATTAATTCTGTTAAGATGACTGTACTATCAAGGTTTTTGTTCTTATTCCAAATGATTCCCATTTTTCTGCCAAAATCGATAATGGCGCTGGAGGGGATGGCTGCAGTTTTACGGGCTACTAACCAACTGTGTTATTTTGTGTGTTTTTTCGCATTGTTTGTAACTTATTTGTATATAATGTTGCTGCTACCGTCTCTTATGACCGAAAAGTGCTTCTGGACATTCTTTAATCAGTCTGACACAAAGCATATACTGCTTTGTCGAGACAAGGTCCAAATCCCTGTCATCCGCGTGAAGAAATTACGGTAAAATAGGGGGAGGGCCTTGTAAGAATTTGCAGACGAGTAGGTGAACCACCACTTCCCTCTGCATTATTGGCCAACTTGCAATCATTGGAAAACAAACTGGACGGTCTATGATTGAGATGATCCTACCAACGGGACATTAAAAACAGTAATATCTTATGTGTCACCGAGACGTGGCTAAACAACTAAATGGATAATATAGGGCTCTGTCCTGTGCATCGGCAGGACAGAGCAGCTATGTCTGGTAAGACGAGGAGCGGAGGTGTATGTCTATTGGTCAATAACTGCTGGTGCGCAATGTCTAATATTAAAGGAGTCTTGAGGTATTGCAAGAGAGTTTTCATCTATGTTATTCGTAGCTTTCTATTTACCACCACAAACTGATGCTGGGCACTAAGACCGCACTGAATGAGCTGTATACGGCCATAAGCAAACATGGAAATGCTCATCCAGAAGCGGCCCTCCTAGTGGCCGGGGACTTTAATGCAGGCAAACTTAAATCAGTTTTACCTCATTTCTACCTGCATGTCACATGTGCAACCAGAGAAGAAAAAAACTCTATACCACCTTTACTCCACACACAGAGATGTATACAAAGCTCTACCTCGCCCTCCATTTGGCAAATCTGACCATAATTGTATCCTCCTGATTCCTACTTACAAGCAAAAACGAAAGCAGGAAGTACCAATGACTCGCTCAATACGGAAGTGGTCAGATGACGCGGACGCTAGCTATAGGACTGTTTGCTAGCACAGACTGGAATATGTTCCGGGATTCATCCAATGGCATTGTGGAGTATACCACCTCAGTCACCGGCTTAATCAATAAGTGCATCGACGACAACGTCCCCACAGTTACTGTACGTACATATCCCAACCAGAAGCCATGGTTTACAGGCAACATCCGCACCAAGCTAAAGGCTAGAGTGGAACACTAATCCGGACACTTATAAGAAATCCTGCTATTCCTTCAGACGAACCATCAAACAGGCAAAATGTCAATACAGGACTAAGATTGAATCCAACTACACCGGGTCTGACGCTCGTCGGATGTGGCAGGGCTTGAAAACAATTAGACAAAGGGAAACCCAGCCGTGAGCTGCCCAGTGATGCGAGCCTACCAGACGAGCTAAATGCCTTTTATGCTCGCTTCGAGGCAAGCAACACTGAAGCATGCACGAGAGCACCAGCTGTTCCGGACGACTGTGTGATCACGCTCTCCGTAGCAGACGTGAGCAAGACCTTTAAACAGGTCAACATTCACAAAGCTGCGGGGCCAGACAGATTACCAGGACGTGTACTCAAAGCATGCGTGGACCAACTGGCAAGTGTCTTCACTGACATGTTCAAACTCTCCCTGACCGAGTCTGTAATACCTACATGTTTCAAACAGACCACCATAGTCTCTGTGCCCAAGAAAGTGAAGGTAACCTGCCTAAATGAAGTGCTTTGAAAGGCTGGTCATGGCTCACATCAACACCATCATGCCAGAAACTCTAGACCCACTCCAATTCGCATACCGCCCCAATAGATCCACAGATGACACAATCGCAATCGCACTCCACAATGCCCTTTCCCACTTGGACAAACGGAACACCTATGTGAGAATGCTGTTCATTGACTACAGCTCAGCGTTCCACACCATAGTACACACAAAGCTCATCACTAAGCTAAGGACCCTGGGACTAAACACCTCCCTCTGCAACTGGATCCTGGACTTCCTGACGGGCCGCCCCCAGGTGGTATGCAACAACACATCTGCCACGCTGATCCTCAACACTGGGGCCCCTGAGGTTTGCCTGCATATTCTCCTCCTGCACTCCCTGTTCACCCACGACTGCGTGGCTAAGCACGACTCCAACACCATCATTAGGTTTGTTGACAACACAGTGGTAGGCCTGTTCACCGACAACTATGAGACAGCCTATAGGGAGGAGGTCAGAGAACTGGCAGTGTGGTGACAGGACAACAACCTCTCCCTCAATGTGAGCAAGACAAAGGAGCTGATCGTGGACTATAGGAAAAGGAGGGCTGAACAGGCCCCCATTAAAACCGACGGGGCTGAAGTAGAGTGGGTCGAAAGATTCAAGTTCCTAGGTGTCCACATCACCAACGAACTCTCGTGGTCCAAACACACACGACAACACCTTTTCCCCCTCAGAAGACTGAAAATATTTGGCATGGGTCCCAAGATCCTCAAAAAATTCTACAATGATAAAATGCAAATTAATTACTTAAAAATCATACAATGTGATTTTCTGGATTTTCCGTCTCTCACAGTTGAAGTGTACCTATGATCAACATTACAGACTTCTACATGCTTTGTAAGTAGGAAAACCTGCAAAATCGGCAGTGTATCAAATACTTGTTCTCCCCACTGTATATGCTAGGCTGTGTGAGAGGAAGCCCCAAAAAATTGTCAAAGACTCCAGTCACCAAAGTCATATACTGTTCTATCTACTATTGCATGGCAAGCAGTACCGGAGCGCCACGTCTAGGACCAAAAGGCCCATTAACAGCTTCTACAACCAAGCCATAAGACTGCTGATCAATTAATAAAATGGCCACCCAGACGTTTTACATTGACCCCCCCCTTTATTTTTAATCTGCTGCTACTTGCTGTTTATTATCTATGCATAGTCACTTTACAAATTACCTTGACTAACCTGTACAAACGCACGTTGACTGGGTACCGGTACCCCTTCTATATAGCCTCGTTATTGTTATGTAATCTTGTGTTACTTAAAAACATTTTTGTTGTACTTTATTTTATTTAGAAATATTTTCTTAACTCTATTTCTTGAACTGCATTGTTGGTTAAGGGCTTGTAGATAAGCATTTCACAGTAAGATCTACAGCTTACAGCAAATATATCTAAATGTGTTTATTAGGTTTCTAGATATGAAAACAACTGGGGCCATCATGGAGTTACAGTCAAACCTTCTCCGGTCTCTATCCTGTGCTCCCCACTGCCCATGAACCTTGGCAGCAATGTTTTGATTCCCATTGTCAAGAACTCCCTGAAAATCTGGTCCCAGTTCTGAAATCACTTTATCCTTAAACAAGCTGCTTCTCTCCATGAACATCCAATCATCTCTTCCCAGCGTCGCAGATTGACACGGCATTCCAGTTCTGGCATAGGAACGGTCTGGCATTTTTTTGTGACCTGTTTGTTGACAACACATTCGTCTCATTTGGTAGTCTGAGGGTTGACCATAACATTCCCAATACCAACTTTCTTAGATACCTGCTAACTTGCAGCTTTGCCAAAAAAAAACATTTCCCATCATTTACATTGGAGCCCACTAAGTGTCAAGTCGAGAGGTGCTTAGATCTTAACCCTTATCTGAAGGGCACAATTCCCCATCATTTACATTGGAGCCCACTAAGTGTCAAGTCGAGAGGTGCTTAGATCTTAACCCTTATCTGAAGGGCACAATTTCCAGATTATACAACATAATACAGAACATTAATCCGCCTTCCTTGGCAAATACAACATCTACATGGGAGCCAGACATGTGTGGCGAGCTACCCGATGATATATGGCAACACAGTATTGAGCGTATCCACACCTTATAGTTTGCATATGGCGTGGGCTCATTCAGTTCAAAGTTTTGTCCATCACTCAAATGACAGATTGGTAAAAATATATCAAAATGTTGACCCCAAGTGTTCGAGATGCCACCAGAGTGGGGACACATGAGGGGTTGGGGATGAGGGGTTGGAGCAGAGGGGTGGAGGGATGAGGGGTTGGAGCTGAGGGGTGGAGGGATGAGAGGTTGGAGCAGAGGGGTGGAGGGATGAGGGGTTGGGGATGAGGGGTTGGGGATGAGGGGTTGGAGCTGAGGGGTTGGGGATGAGGGGTTGGAGCAGAGGGGTGGAGGGATGAGGGGTTGGAGCTGAGGGGTGGAGGGATGAGAGGTTGGAGCAGAGGTGTGGAGGGATGAGGGGTTGGGGATGAGGGGTTGGGGATGAGGGGTTGGAGCTGAGGGGTTGGGGATGAGGGGTTGGAGCAGAGGGGTGGAGGGATGAGGGGTTGGGGATGAGGGGTGGAGGGATGAGGGGTTGGAGCTGAGGGGTGGAGGGATGAGGGGTGGAGGGATGAGGGGGTGGGGTTGTACTGTTTTTCTGTTCTCAAATCTGAAAATCTATAAATTAAGTAAAAACTAAAAACAGATTGACTCTGGGTTTGTGACGTCTGTGAGAGGATTTGTAAAACACAACAGTTTCTCACCAAACCTTGTTAATACTACATTTTGTCAGTGTCACGCCCTGGCCATAGAGAGGCTTTTATTCTCTATTTTGGTTAGGCCATGGTGTGACTAGGGTGGGCATTCTATGTTCAATTTCTATGTTTTGTATTTCTTTGTTGTTTGGCCGTGTGGTTCTCAATCAGGGACAGCTGTCTATCGTTGTCTCTGATTGAGAACCATACTTAGGTAGCTTTTCCCCACAGGGGTTTTGTGGGTAGTTATTTTCTGTTTTTGTGTCTTTCTGCACCTGACAGGACTGTTTCGGTTTTCGTTCATTCTCGTTGTTATTTTTGTTATGTCAGTGTTCAGTTCTAATAAAAGCATGAACACGTACCACGCTGCACCTTGGTCCACACCTTCTTCATACGACGACCGTTACAGTCAGTTTTACACTTCAAGAATGAATCTGGTGCATATCAAGTTCAGCCGAGTTAAGTCAATTCTACAAGAAACATTTACATTGCGCGATAAAACATGAATTGATTGTTAACAAATGTTCTTCGACTTGCAATCCTACCCCTTTTTCCTCCAAACATAACGATGGTCATTATGGCCAAACAGTTCTGTTTTTGTTTCATCAGACCAGAGGACCTTAATCCAAAAAGTACGATCTTTGTCCCCATGTGCAGTTGCAAACCGTAGTCTGGCTTTTTTTATGGCGGTTTTGGAGAAGTGGCTTCTTCCTTGCAGAGCGGCCTTTCAGGTTATGTCGATATAGGACTTGTTTTACTGTGGATATAGATACTCTTCTACCTGTTTCCTCCAGCATCTTCACAAGGTCCTTTGCTGTTGTTCTGGGATTTATTTGCACTTTTCGCACCAAAGAACGTTCATCTCTAGGAGACAGAACGCGTCTCCTTCCTGAGCGGTATGACGGCTGCGTGGTCCCCTGGTTTTTATACTTTTATACTACTAGTATTGTTTGTACAGATGAATGTAGTACCTTCAGGCGATTGGAAATTGCTCCCAAGGATGAACCAGACTTGGTTCTGAGGTCTTGGCTGATTTCTTTATATTTTCCCATGATGTCAAGCAAAGAGGTACTGAAATTGAAGGAAGGCCTTGAAATACACCCACAGGTACACCTCCAATTGACTCAAATTATGTCAATTAGCCTATCAGAAGCTTCTAAAGCCATGACATCATTTTCTGGAATTTTCCAAGCTGCTTAAAGACACAGCCAACTTAGTGTATGTAAACTTCTGACACTGGAATTGTGATAAGTGAAAAAAAATCACAAAGTAGATGTCCTAACCGATTTGCCAAAACAATAGTTGTTAGCAAGAAATGTGTGGAGTGGTTGAAAAACAGAGTTAAAATGACTCAAACCTAAGTGTATGTAAACTTCCGACTTCAACTGTACACACACACACACACACACACACATTCGAGGTCAAGCGAGTGACTGTACAGAGGCTGTCTGAGAACCAGTCTCATCCCCTGGAGACATGGTGGGAGTGTTACCAGCCCCATCCCCTGGAGACATGGTGGGAGTGTTACCAGCCCCATCCTCTGGAGACATGATAGGAGTGTTACCAGTCCCATCCTCTGGGGACATGATAGGAGTGTTACCAGCCCCATCCTCTGGGGACATGATAGGAGTGTAACCAGCCTCATCCCCTGGGGACATGATAGGAGTGTTACCAGCCCCATCCTCTGGGGACATGATAGGAGTGTTACCAGCCCCATCCTCTGGGGACATGATAGGAGTGTTACCAGCCCGATCCTCTGGAGACATGATAGGAGTGTAACCAGCCTCATCCCCTGGGGACATGATAGGAGTGTTACCAGCCTCATCCTCTGGGGACATGATAGGAGTGTTACGAGCCCCATCCTCTGGGGACATGATAGGAGTGTAACCAGCCTCATCCCCTGGGGACATGATAGGAGTGTTACCAGCCTCATCCCCTGGGGACATGGTGGGAGTGTAACCAGCCTCATCCCCTGGGGACATGATAGGAGTGTAACCAGCCTCATCCACTGGGGACATGATAGGAGTGTAACCAGCCCCATCCTTTGGGGACATGATAGGAGTGTTACCAGCCCCATCCTCTGGGGACATGATAGGAGTGTTACCAGCCTCATCCCCTGTGGACATGATAGGAGTGTTACCAGTCTCATCCTCTGGGGACATGGTGGGAGTGTAACCAGCCTCATCCCCTGGAGACAATGTGGGAGTGTAACCAGCCTCATCCCCTGGAGACATGGTGGGAGTTGTAACCAGCCTCATCCCCTGGGGACATGGTGGGAGTGTAACCGGCCTCATCCTCTGGGGACATGATAGGAGTGTAACCAGTCTCATCCTCTGGGGACATGATAGGTGTGTTACCAGCCTCATCCCCTGGGGACATGATAGGAGTGTAACCAGCCTCATCTCCTGGGGACATGATAGGAGTGTAACCAGCCTCATCCTCTGGGGACATGATAGGAGTGTAACCAGCCTCATCCACTGGGGACATGATAGGAGTGTTACCAGCCTCATCCCCTGGGGACATGGTGGGAGTGTAACCAGCCTCATCCCCTGGGGACATGATAGGAGTGTAACCAGCCTCATCCACTGGGGACATGATAGGAGTGTAACCAGCCTCATCCCCTGGGGACATGATAGGAGTGTAACCAGCCCCATCCTCTGGGGACATGGTGGGAGTGTAACCAACCTGACCCAGTGTAGCATTAAGTAATGACAGTGTAGCATTAAGTAATGACAGTGTAGCATTAAGTAATGACAGTGTAGCATTAAGGAATGACAGTGTAGCATTAAGTAATGACAGTGTAGCATTAAGTAATGACAGTGTAGCATTAAGTAATGACAGTGTAGCATTAAGTCATGACAGTGTAGCGTTATGTTTTGACAGTCCAGCATTAAGTCATGACAGGGTAGCAGCAGCCTGTAATCCAAACAACATAGCAGGGTCTGTACATACCATGTGTGCCTGTATGGGTTGTAGTACTGTGTGTTTGGATGTGTACATACCATGTGTGTCAGTGTGGCTGTGCCCATACCATATCTGTGTGGCGTGGTCGATCTCCATTACATAACAGAGGTTACTAGTCTGCCAAGGCCCTCTAGGATTGACAGGAAGAGAGGTAGGTGAACTAGTGAACGGTTCCATACATTGTAGAGGAGTGCTTCTCTCCTATAGTTTCTTATGGAAGAGGTGTGGTTTCAGCTTTAGTTATTTGATGTGCTTTTGCCAACATGTATGTCATTCTTTATCGTGCATTACAGCGAACATGACATAGGATTTGGCGAACATGACATAGGATTTGGCGAACATGACATAGGATTTGGCGAACATGACATAGGATTTGGCGAACATGACATAGGATTTGGCGAACATGACATAGGATTTGGCTAACATGACATAGGATTTGGCGAACATGACATAGGATTTGGCGAACATGACATGGGATTTGGCTAACATGACATAGGATTTGGCGAACATGACATATGATTTGGCGAACATGACATAGGATTTGGCTAACATGACAGAGGATTTGGCTAACATGACATAGGATTTGGCGAACATGACAGAGGATTTGGCGAACATGACATAGGATTTGGCGAACATGACATAGGATTTGGCGAACATGACAGAGGATTTGGCGAACATGACATAGGATTTGGCGAACATGACATAGGATTTGGCGAACATGACAGCGGATTTGGCGAACATGACATAGGATTTGGCGAACATGACATAGGATTTGGCGAACATGACATAGGATTTGGCTAACATGACAGAGGATTTGGCTAACATGACAGAGGATTTGGCTAACATGACAGAGGATTTGGCGAACATGACAGAGGATTTGGCGAACATGACAGAGGATTTGGCTAACATGACATAGGATTTGGCTAACATGACAGAGGATTTGGCTAACATGACAGAGGATTTGGCTAACATGACAGAGGATTTGGCTAACATGACAGAGGATTTGGCTAACATGACAGAGGATTTGGCGAACATGACAGAGGATTTGGCGAACATGACAGAGGATTTGGCTAACATGACAGAGGATTTGGCTAACATGACATAGGATTTGGCTAACATGACAGAGGATTTTGCTAAACAAGAGCACAAACTGACCAGCTGTGAGGGTCAGGTGCATAGCCTCCAACTTGAAAGCAGAATCTGTTTTAAGAGCAATGATCACAAGGATGGTGAACACTCCGGACAGAAACCACAAGGTGTTCGTGAAAATGAATGAGTAATTTGGTTTCACCTAGAAACGAAAGAAGGTCAGAGGAAGAGGATGGAGCTTTAGTTGTATTTACACAGAATTTCTTGGCAGGAAGACAAAAATATAAGGGAAACAGCTTGAGCTGGACACACACACACACACACACACACACACACACACACACACACACACACACACACACACACACACACACACTACACTCCCTCTTCTCTCTCCTCTTTTCTCTCCCCTCTCCTCTTCTCTCTCTCCTCTTCTCTCTCTTCTCTCTCCTCTCTCTCTCCTCTCTCCTCTTCTTTCTCCTCTTCTCTCTCCACTTCTCTCTCCTTCTTTACTCCTCTAACTGGGCACGACTCAGGAATGCTGGATAATTCCCTCAGGTGATGCTTGTCGTTCTGATGTGTGGAGTTAGTGCACTCTGTCACCATGTGTTAGTACACCCTAGAGGTTTGTGTGTGTGTGTGTGTGTGCTCCTCTATATCAAACGGTACTCTAATGCACACACACACACACAAACACACAATGTGTGAATCCTCTCTTGGAAAACCCACTCTTACTGTGCCGTACTGTACTCCTATGTATGTCTGTCTGTCTGTCTGTCTGTCTGTCTGTCTGTCTGTCTGTCTGTCTGTCTGTCTGTCTGTCTGTCTGTCTGTCTGTCTCTCGCTCTCTCTGTCTGTGTCTTTCTCTCTATCTCTACTCTCTCGCTCTCGCTCTCATTCTACTCTCTCTCTCTCTCTCTATCTCTCTCTCTCGGGGCAGCAGGGTAGCCTAGAGGTTAGAGCGTTGGACTAGTACCCGGAAGGTTGCAAGTTCAAATCCCCCAGCTGACAAGGTACAAATCTGTCGTTCTGCCCCTGAACAGGCAGTTAACCCACTGTTCCTAGGCCATCATTGAAAATAAGAATTTGTTTTTAACTGACTTGCCTAGTTAAATAAAGGTAAAATAAAAATATCTCTCTCTTTCTCCTCCTCACATGTCAATCACATGTTTCAGGATGATGTCATTCCCAGAGGGAATCCTATCATCAGAGAAAGAAAGAAAGACCGGGAAGAGAAAGAGGGAGAGAGCGAGAAAATTAGAGAAAGATGAGAGTTGGAGATGGAGACAATTGTGTAATGAACTCTCCTTGACCTTGAAGCAAGGGTTGACTGTTACAGACTTCTAGTCCATGTCTACCGTTCCTCCTTATTGGGCATTTCCTCTTCAGGTTAGTCTAGACTTGGTTCTTGAAAGGTTTTTCCTGTCCCCAGTGGTTTCTATCAGGTAATAAGAAAAGGTTCTGACATCTGAAGGCCCAGTGTTGAATCCATCCTCTTGAAATCCACTTGTAGCAGCCACCTTTGCGGTTCGACTAGTATCATGTCTGACAAACAACTTTTGCTTTTATTCAGCAATACGTTTAGCAGCTCCTCCGACAGTGAGTGCTACTTTAGTACCGCGGTGGTGGTCTGGCTCAATGCTTTCTCACCATTTTTCATAGATGGTTAGATCTGTCAACGTGTCCGTTTGCTGTGTCAGAGTGTCAGGGCTTGTCCTAGTTTGGTCTGGGCTTCTACATTATGATGCCTCCCACACACACACACACACACACACACACACACACACACACACACACACACACACACACACACGCATTCATGCACTCTCCCACACGCATGCACACACAGACACGTCTGCTATTATCATGCTACTCTTTTACCATACACATAGTACTTTATGGTCAGGCCAGTTTGGCGTTCTGCTGTAGTGTGTTTAAGTGTGTCAGCAGCACAGTGCAGCATGATAGTCAGGTAACTACTGGGAAACAGGTCAGGACACCTGGCTGTACAGAGGTTCTGAGGTGAACTTTGGTTTCCGATAGGACACACACACACACATACACACACACACACACACACACACACACACACAGTGATTGGGCTCGGCTGGGAGTTCTGATACCTACTGATACCCACTGATACCTAGTGATACCCACTGATTCCTAGGGATACCTAGTGATACCTACTGATACCCACTGATACCTAGTGCTACCCACTGATACATGGTGATATCTAGTGATACCCACTGATACCCACTGATACCTAATGATACACACTGATACCTACTGATACCTACTGATACCTAGTGATACCCACTGATACCTAGTGATATCAAATCAAATCAAATTTATTTATATAGCCCTTCGTACATCAGCTGATATCTCAAAGTGCTGTACAGAAACCCAGCCTAAAACCCCAAACAGCAAGCAATGCAGGTGTAGAAGCACAGTGGCTAGGAAAAACTCCCTAGAAAGGCCAAAACCTAGGAAGAAACCTAGAGAGGAACCAGGCTATGTGGGGTGGCCAGTCCTCTTCTGGCTGTGCCGGGTGGAGATTGTAACAGAACATGGCCAAGATGTTCAAATGTTCATAAATGACCAGCATGGTCGAATAATAATACGGCAGAACAGTTGAAACTGGAGCAGCAGCACGGTCAGGTGGACTGGGGACAGCAAGGAGTCATCATGTCAGGTAGTCCTGGGGCATGGTCCTAGGGCTCAGGTCCTCCGAGAGAGAGAAAGAAAGAGAGAAGGAGAGAATTAGAGAACGCACACTTAGATTCACACAGGACACCGAATAGGACAGGAGAAGTACTCCAGATAAACAAACTGACCCTAGCCCCCCGACACATAAACTACTGCAGCATAAATACTGGAGGCTGAGACAGGAGGGGTCAGGAGACACTGATACCCACTGATACCTAGTGATACCCACTGATACCTAGTGATACCCACTGATACCTACTGATACCTACTGATACCCACTGATACCTGGTGATACCCACTGATACCTAGTGATACCTGTGGATACCTGGTGATACCCACTGTTACCAACTGATACCTGTGGATACCTGGTGATACCCACTGTTACCAACTGATACCCACGGATACCTAGTGTTACCCACTGTTACCTGGTGATACCCACTGATACCTAGTGATACCCACTGATACCTAGTGATACCCACTGATACCCACTGATGCCTAGTGATACCCACTGATACCTGGTGATACCCACTGATACCTAGTGATACCCACTGATACCTAGTGATACCTACTGATACCCACTGATACCTGGTGATACCCACTGATACCTAGTGATACCTGTGGATACCTGGTGATACCCACTGTTACCAACTGATACCCACGGATACCTAGTGATACCTGGTGATACCCACTGTTACCAACTGATACCCACGAATACCTAGTGATGCCTGGTGATACCAACTGATACCCACGGATACCTAGTGATACCTGGTGAAACCCACTGATACCAGTGCTGGTCAGTGGTGTTTAAGATGAGGGGGGACCACTTAAAATTACAGCATGTTGGATGGCTGTCAATCATATTCCATTCATACAGCTCAATGTAACATCGATAGGTATAGGCTACTACATGATACTCTAATTTTCCCTTTACCCATCATGTGGTTGCTACAACCTAGCCTATGAATGAAAGTTTACAATGTAGGTGCACACAGGTCAAGAGAAACATTTGAGATGACAGACAGTGACACATGGACAGACAGTGACACATTCTTGCCTGCATCTAGTTGATCTAGTTGATCTAGGGTGTAATCATTAGTCCAACAGTTGCAAACAAGAGTTTCTATTGGGCAAATTCAAGTATGCTTATCCCTGTTTTGTTCCGTTTGCTTCCGTTTAAGAAACGTTTATCAACAGAATCGGCGGAATGAATATACCCACTGATCACACGTAAACAAACAGCCACGTTGTATTCCTTCTCGCATCCATGCGCTGTCCTCCTCTCACCTCTTCCCTTCTCTTATGGACTTCAATGCACAACACATCAGCTGTATGTGACCAAACCACTACACACAGCCCACATCGTTGTCACCATACTAGCTAAAGTAACGTACTAGTTAATAGAACTAACGTGTTAGTAAACCCGCTACAATTATGTAGTGACGTTACAGTGTACAGTCAGTAAGCAGTTACACCGGCGGGGCCCCGGTGGCAAGAAATTGACTTGGAAGAGTTTCAGTGTTGTGTTGGATAGTCATAGTCAGCTGGCTAACATAGCATCCCTCTGTTATAGCCAGCTAGCTAACATAGCATCCCTCTGTTATAGCCAGCTAGCTAACATAGCATCCCTCTGTTATAGCCAGCTGGCTAACATAGCATCCCTCTGTTTGAGCAGGGTATTTCAGTAGGCTAAACTAGCTAGCTAAGTAAGTGAAACTGTAAGTGAACAAAAAAAGACTCTGTTTTTCTCTTGCTTCTCCTTCATTTTGGAAGACATTAATTAGTTCATAACTGTTCACCTATTGTCTTTCTCTATGTTTGAGTCAACTACTTACCACATGTTATGCACTGCAGTGCTAGCTAGCTGTAGCTTATGCTTTCAGTACTAGATTCATCATGTTATGCACTGCAGTGCTAGCTAGCTGTAGCTTATGCTTTCAGTACTAGATTCATTCTCTGATCCTTTGATTGAGTGGACAATATGTCAGTTCATGCTGCAACAGCTCTGATAGGTTGGAGGACATCCTCCAGAAGTTGTCATAATTACTGTGTAAGTCTATGGAAGGGGGTGAGAACCATGAGCCTCCTAGGTTTTGTATTGAAGTCAATGTACCCAGAGGAGGACGTAAACTAGCTGTCCTATGGCTACACCATGAAGCTACCCTACAGATTGCTGTTGAGACTACTGTAGACCTGCATTGCTAAACAGTGTTTTAATCAATTATCTGGTGACGTGATTATATTTCGTATAGTTTTATTTAAAAAGGATAACCTTTTTAAATGTGTAAAAACATTTTTTTAAATAAAATTCACTGAGGAGGATGGACCTCTTCCAGATGAACCTTGCCCAGCGTTTGGGAGCCAGGCCTCAGAGAGGGAGAAGACTTTTCATTCTGTGAGGGAAGATGAGAGAGAGAGAGAGAAATTGGCGAGGGCACTAGAGAGAGAGAGAGAGAAATTGACGAGGGCACTAGAGAGAGAGAGAGAAATTGGTGAGGGCACTAGTACAGTGTGCAGCACCTGGTCTAACCCTACTGTTTGCTGATGATCTGGTGCTTCTGTCCCCAACCAAGGAGGACCTACAGCAGCACCTAGATCTTCTGCACAGATTCTGCCAGACCTGGGCCTTGACAGACCTGGGCCCTGACAGACCTGGGCACTCACAGTAAGACAAAAATAATGGTGTTCCAAAAAATGTCCAGTTGCCAGGACCACAAATACACATTCCATCTAGACACCGTTGTCCTAGAGCACACATCAAAAGGAACATAAAATTGACATACCAATTAGGATCTGGCCAAAAATGCTTGAATCAGTTATAGAACACATTGCTGTTTATGGTTTTGAGGTCTGGGGTCCGTTCACCAACCAAGAATTCACAAAATGGGACAAACACAAAAAAGTGCCATTCAATTCTACAACCACCTAAAAGGAAGCGATTCCCAAACCTTCCATAACAAAGCCATCACCTACAGAGAGATGAACCTGGAGAAGAGCCCCCTAAGCAAGCTGGTCCTGGGGCTCTGTTCACAAACACAAACAGACCCCACAGAGCCCAGGACAGCAACACTATTAGACCCAACCAAATTATGAGAAAACAAAAAGATAATTACTTGACACATTGGAAAGAATTTACAAAAAAACTGAGCAAACTAGAATGCTAGGTGGCCTTAAACAGAGAATACACAGTGTCAGAATACCTGACCAGTGTGACTGACCCAAAATTAAGGACAGCTTTGACTATGTACAGACTCAGTGAGCATAGCCTTGCTAATGAGAAAGGCCGCCGAAGGCAGACCTGGCTCTCAGGAGAAGATGTGCTCACTGCCCACAAAATTAGGTGGAAACTGAGCTGCACTTCCTAACCTCCTTTCAAATGTATGACCATATTAGAGACACATATTTCCCTCATTACACAGAACAACAAAGAATTTGAAAACAAATCCAATTTTGATAAACTCCCATATCTATTTGATGAAATCCCACAGTGTGCCACCATAGCAGCAAGATTTGTGACCTGTTGCCACAAGAAAAGGGCAACCAGTGAAGAACAAACACCATCGTAAATACAACATAAAATTATTTTCCCTTTTGTACTTTAACTATTGGCACATCTTTACAATGCTGTATATAAACATATTATAGAGAAAGAGGAGTTTGTGTGTGACCAGAGGGTGGATGGGAAGCATCCTATCATTCCTGGCCCTACTGTACTCATTGATTACAAAGAAGAATTATGCCAGGTATAGGTTGCTCTGTGAATTATGCCAGGTATATGTTGCTCTGTGAATTATGCCAGGTATAAATTGCTCTGTGAATTATGCCAGGTATAAATTGCTCTGTGAATTATGCCATGTATAGGTTGCTCTGTGAATTATGCCAGGTATATGTTGCTCTGTGAATTATGCCAGGTATAGGTTGCTCTGTGAATTATGCCATGTATAGGTTACTCTGTGAATTATGCCGGGTATAGGTTGCTCTGTGAATTATGCCAGGTATAGGTTGCTGTGTGAATTATGCCAGGTATATGTTGCTCTGTGAATTATGCCAGGTATAGGTTGCTCTGTGAATTATGCCAGGTATATGTTGCTCTGTGAATTATGCCAGGTATAGGTTGCTCTGTGAATTATGCCAGGTATATGTTGCTCTGTGAATTATGCCAGGTATAGGTTGCTCTGTGAATTATGCCAGGTATATGTTGCTCTGTGAATTATGCCAGGTATAGGTTGCTCTGTGAATTATGCCAGGTCAGTTAAGAACAAATTCTTACTTACAATGACGGCCTACACCAGACAGCACTGGGCAAATTACGCGCCGCCATATGGGACTCCCAATCACGGCCAGTTGTGATACAGCCTGGATACAGCCTGTAGTGATGCTTCTAGCACTGAGATGCAGGGCCTTAAACCGCTGCGCCATTCAGGAGCCCTCCAGCTAAGGTGATCTCACCCATTTACACACTTCAAAACCACTCCAGTCGACAGTAGCTCATACTGTGAGCAGAAGGCAGAACAACTAGCATAGAAATAGAAGGAAATAGAAGGAAATAGAAGGATATGACAGGTGACAGTATGCTGAATATGCATCTGTATTGAAAATGTGCAATCTTTCACTCATTATCTGTCCAAATAAGGACATCATATCCCTGTCAAATACTTTATATCTGGACATCACTGTCTCAAATCAAATCCAATTTTATTGGTCACATACACATGTTTAGCTAATCTTATTGTGGGTGTAGCGAAATGCTTGTTTTTTTCAGCTCTGGCAGTGCAGTAATATCTAACAAATACCTATCAAATGCTGGTTTCTAGGGCTGCAGTTATTGTTTGTGTTGTGTACAAGTCTAGGTTGGAACAAACGGCACTAGTGTAGTTGGGAGTGTACCTTTCAGGCCCCCGAGGGCAACTGAACTGACACTGGATCAGGTGACACCAAGCCTCATACACAACTATAGTAAACATACAAATACAAACAAGTAAACAAACACAGACCAGAGTGACAGACAGTCAGACAATAAGACAGTCAGACAGACTCAGACAGTCAGACAGACAATCAGACAGACAGACTGTTAGACAGTCAGACAGACTTAGACAGTCAGACAATAAGACAGTCAGACAGACTCAGACAGTCAGACAGACAATCAGACAGACAGACAGACAGACAGACAGACAGACAGACAGACAGACAGACAGACAGACTCAGACACAGACAGACAGACAGACAGACTCAGACACAGACAGACAGACAGACAGACAGACAGACAGACAGACAGACAGACAGACAGACAGACAGACAGACAGACAGTCAGAAAGGCAGACAGTCAGACAGACTTAGACAGACAGACAGACAGTCAGAAAGGCAGACAGTCAGACAGACAATCAGACAGACAGACAGACTCAGACAGTCAGACAGACAGACAGACAGACAGACTCAGACAGACAGACAGACAGACAGTCAGAAAGGCAGACAGTCAGACAGACATGAAGCTAACATTGAACATCTCATGTCTGCCTTGAGGCTGTGAGATGACCCAACCTGGAAAACTAAGCTAAACATGCTAAAGATTTCCTAGAAGAATAGAAAATACATTTTTAAAAAGCAAACTAGTTTGTGATGCGGGTAAACAGCTGTGGTTGCCATGCCAATGGGCAAGGGGTCTATAAATAGAGTGGACTGTGTTTGTTTAGTGGATGCAGCCTGTCTGCCAGCCTGCCCAGTAGCGCAGCCTCTCTCTCTCTCTCTCTCTCTCTCTCTCTCTCTCTCTGTCTCTCTTTCTTTCTCTCTCTCTCTTTCTCTCTCTTTCTCTCTCTTTCTCTCTCTCGGTCTCTCTCTCTCTCTCTCTCTCTCTCTCTCTCTCTCTCTCTCTCTCTCCCTGTCTCTCCCTGTCTCTCTCTCTTGGGAGATCTGAGGGTTAAGTAACATTACTGTTTACCATGGTGATTAACCACTCATTCCTCCCTACAATGTCCACCCCAGAGGAATGTAGCTGGAAAACCACTGTACTAACCCCCCTGTCCCTCCCAATCAACCCCTAAGGAGAGGTTAGAGGTCAGGGGTCATCACGCAGGCTGGGCTGTCTGGGAAACTCCCTAAAAAACACAGACAATGTTACTGTACTGTACATACAGTGTTTGGATAGAAGGAGTAGTAGACCAGCAGTAGTATTTGTTTGGCCTACTGGAAGTGTTGTGTCTGGTTGTCTGTGGAAAATATACCACTCTTAGTAGGGCTGTTGCGGTGACCATTTTTCCGCCACACCAGCAGTCAAATTCCACGTGACCATTGAGTCACGGTAATCTCCTCTTATGCACTCTGGACATGTGTTGGTAAGGACCTTTTGGTCGCTAATGGCCTGGTCCTCAAGGCTCTATTGTCCCTCCATCAGGTCCTAATGACCTGGTACTCCGGGCTCTATTGTCCCTCCATCAGGTCCTAATGGCCTGGTACTCAGGGCTCTATTGTCCCTCCATCAGGTTCTAATGCCCTGGTACTCAGGGCTCTATTGTCCCTGCATCAGGTCCTAATGACCTGGTACTCAGGGCTCTTATCCCTCCATCAGGTCCTAATTGCCTGGTCTTCAGGGCTCTAATGTCCCTCTAGCCACTCTGACACTCACATCAAACACTTATCATGCTTTTAAACTCACCTCACTGGGATGATCAATTTGAAGAAAGAAGTTCACCAACAGGTTGAAACTGAGTGGAAAACATGGTCATTGCATGTTGTTTCAAAGCCTAACAACAACGAAATGGACAGTGCTTTCTAAGGCGATCATTAATTCAAAACACCCATATGCAAGTTAGAGCTGATGCATACACATATATATATATATATATATGTATATATATATATATATATGAGCCCAAGACCGAAAAACGGAATTAAAATAATGATTGTGTCATTATACGATATGTAGCCTAATAGCCTAATGCAAATTACGCACAGCAGAAAAACATTTTAAAAAAACCATAGATTTAAGATGTCTTTGGTACACAATTGGTCTAGTGTCAACAAACTTTAGCAATATTTTACTTCATCTTTATTTAACCAGGTAGGCCAGCTGAGAACAAGTTCTCATTTATAACTGCGACCTGGCCAAGATAAATCAAAGCAGTGCGACAAAAACAACAACACAGAGTTACACATAAACAAATGTACAGTCAATAGCACAATAGAAAATCAGATATACAATGTGTGCAAATGTAGTAAGATTAGGGACGTAAGGCAATAAATAGACCATAGTGACTAAATAATTACAATTTAGCATTAAACACTGGAGTGATAGATGTGCAGATGTTGACATGCAAGTAGAGATACTGGGGTTCAAAAGAGCAAACCAAAATACCAATATGGGGATGAGGTAGTTATGTGGGCTATTTACAGATGGGCTGTGTACAGGTGCAGTGATCGGTAAGCTGCTCTGACAGCTGATGCTTAAAGTTAGTGAGGGAGATATAAGTCTCCAGCTTCAGTGATTTTTGCTATTATTTCCAGTCACTGGTAGCAGAGAACTGGAAGGAAAGGCGGCCAATGGAGGAGTTGGCTTTGGGGATGACCAGTGAAATATACCTGCAGGAGCCCGTGCTATCGGTGGGTGTTGCTATGGTGACCAGTGAGCTGAGATAAGGCGGAGCTTTACCTAGCAAAGACTTATAGATGACCTGGAGCCAGTGGGTTTGGAGATGAATATGTAGCGAAGGCCAGCCAACGAGAGCATACAGGTCGCAGTGGTGGGTAGTATATAGGACTTTGTTGACAAAATGGATGGCACTGTGATAGCCTACATCCAATTTGCTGAGTAGAGTGTTGGAGGCTATTTTGTAAATGACATTGCCGAGTCAAGGATCGGTAGGATAGTCAGTTTTACGAGGGTATGTTTGGCAGCATGAGTGAAGGAGGCTTTGTTGCGAAATAGGGAGCCGATTCTAGACTTCAATTTGGATTTGAGATGCTTAATGTGAGTCTGGAAGGAGAGTTTACAGTCTAACCAGACACCTAGGTATTTGTAGTTGTCCACATATTCTAAGTCAGAACCGTCCAGAGTAGAGGTCGACGGATTATGATTTTTCAACGCCGATACTAATACCGATTATTGGAGGACCAAAAAAGCCGATACCGATTAATCCGCCGATTTGTTTTTATTTTTTATTTGTAATAATGACAATTACAACAATACTGAATTGACACTTATTTTAATATAAAAAACGTTTCAGTTCCTTGCTCAGAACATGAGAACATATGAAAGCTGGTGGTTCCTTTTAACATGAGACTTCAATATTCCCAGGTAAGAAGTTTTAGGTTGTAGTTAATATAGTATTTATAGGACTATTTCTCTCTATACCATTTGTATTTCATATACCTTTGACTATTGGATGTTCTTATAGGCACTATATTATTGCCAGTGTAACAGTATATCTTCCGTCCCCCTCCTCGCCCCTACCTGGGCTCGAACCAAGAACACATCGACAACAGCCACACTTGAAGCATCGTTACCCATCGCTCCACAAAAGCTGCGGCCCTTGCAGCGCAAGGGGAATAATTACTCCAAATCTAAAAGCCAGTGACGTTTGAAAGAGTATTAGCGCACACCCAGCTAACTAGCTAGCCATTTCACATTGGTTACACCAGCCACAGTGCTTGCGAAGAGCTGCTGGCAAAACGCACGAAAGTGCTGTTTGAATGAAAGATTACGGGCCTGCTGCTGCTCAGTCAGACTGCTCTATCAAATCAGACTTAATTATTGAAAATAAGAATGTGTTCTTAACTGACTTGCCAAGTTAAATAAAGATTAAATAAAGGTGTAAAAACAAAACAAAAAAAGTTGGTAAAATTAAAATCTTTATTTAACTAGGCAAGTCAGTTAAGAACAAATTCTTATTTTCAATGACAGCCTAGGTACAGTGGGTTAACTCCCTGTTCAGGGGCAGAATGACAGATTTGTACGTTGTCAGCTCGGGGGTTTGAACTCGCAACTTTCCGGTTACTAGTCCAACGCTCAAACCACTAGGCTACCCTGGTCATAGCTATCAAAGTGTTTCTTTAGACCTGCCTAAAATAAATCATATATTTATTGTGATGCTGTGTATTAAATTGATTTATTATACTTTTTTAAATGTAGACGTTCCAAAGGCTCGTGTTAGCGGCTTGTATGTGTGGAGGCCTCGAGATGCTAAATGTGTTTATGTTAATTAACAGTCAATTACCGTGAGTTCGGAAGTTATTTATATGACAATAACCGGCTGACAAAATGTCATGACCACCACAGCCTTAATTGTGGGGTCATTAAATGTTTTGATCTGAGCTGTGACTTCAGTAGACAGGAGTAGTCATCCCTATTGAATGATGTTTAAAAAAAAATTTTTTTTATCAGATGCTCTTATCCAGAGCGACTTACAGTAGAGAGTGCACACATTTTCATACTGGTCCTTCATGGAAAACAAACCCACGCACCATGCTTTATCAGCTCAGCCACACGGCTGTTGCAGGCTGGTTTCCAAACGGTACTATAATCACAAACACACACTTTCCCTTCCATATTAAGGAACAAGATAGATTAGCGGTTAAGAGCATTGGAATCCCCGAGCCGACTAGGTGTACAATCTGTCGACGTGCCCTCGAGCAAGGCACTTAACCCTAATTGCTCCAGTGAGTAGCTCTGGAAAAGAGCGTCTGCTAAATGACTCAAATGTAACATGTCTTCTCTCTCCTCTCTGCAGGGAATCAGGGTGAAAGCACCTGGAGCGAGGCTGCAGTACTGACTGGGTTCCTGGGTTCAACTGAACCACGGTACTGACTGGTTTCCTGGGTTCAACTGAACCACAGTACTGACTGGTTTCCTGTGTTCAACTGAACCACGGTACTGACTGGTTTCCTGGGTTCAACTGAACCACAGTACTGACTGGTTTCCTGTGTTCAACTGAACCACAGTACTGACTGGGTTCCTGGATTCAACTGAACCACAGTACTGACTGGTTTCCTATGTTCAACTGAACAACAGTACTGACTGGTCCCCTGGGTTCAACTGAACCACAGTACTGACTGGTCCCCTGGGTTCAACTGAACCTCTTTCTGGTTTCTCCCAACTGGACCACCGGACCAGGCCAGGCCAGGACCAACTGCCTTCTACCCTCAGGTAAGACTGGTTCTGTTGTAGTTGTAGTCTCAGCCTCCTACTATATAAGCATGTATGTTGTCCAAGCAAGAATGAATGAATTTGTATATATCTTTTTTTACATTTCTTCTTCTGCTACTATATGTGCTTGTATAGACAGAGCTGCTGTCCTCATCTACTAGTTTCATCTGAAGAATAGGTACTGTATGTAGGATGAAAAGCGAGTGAGGTAGGTCGTGTTGTGTACACAAAATGCATTGCAGTTCATTGCCTTACCAACCCAGAATGCTTCAGGTTTTAATGATACCGAGCTACCATGTTGTCAGTTTCCTGAGGTCGTCAGGGTTATCCAAGCGAAGGACAGATCTGGCTGGCCAGAGCTATCTAGTCCAATCAGGAGAGGACAAGGGTGCAGGGGAGAGAACAGGAAATAAGGTTCTACATTGAAACCCAGCCCAGCACAGACCACATACTAAAGCGCTATGTTGTAAACAGAACTTCATAGCTTAGCTTATGTCCCAAATGGCACCCTATTCCCTATATAGTGCACTAATTTTGACCAAAAACCTATAGACTGTGGTCAAAATTAGTCCAGTACATAGGGAATAGGGTGCCATTTGATTCGAAGACTTAGATTCCACAGTGTTTACAACCCTGGTGTTCTGTGACAGAAGTTCCACTACCGAGCGGCTGTGTTTGTGTGTGTGTGTGATTGGTGGATTGACTCCACTAGACAACTGTAGTGGATGACTGACTCCACTATACAACTATAGTGGATAACTGACTCCACTAGGCAACTGTAGTGGATGACTGACTCCACTATACAACTATAGTGGATAACTGACTCCACTAGACAACTGTAGTGGACGACTGACTCCACTAGACAACTGTAGTGGATGACTGACTCCACTATACAACTATAGTGGATAACTGACTCCACTAGACAACTGTAGTGGACGACTGACTCCACTATACAACTATAGTGGATAACTGACTCCACTAGACAACTGTAGTGGATGACTGACTCCACTATACAACTATAGTGGATAACTGACTCCACTAGGCAACTGTAGTGGATGACTGACTCCATTATACAACTATAGTGGATGACTGACTCCACTAGACAACTGTAGTGGATGACTGACTCCACTAGACAACGGTAGTGGATGACTGACTCCACTATACAACTATAGTGGATGATTGACTCCACTAGACAACTGTAGTGGACGACTGACTCCACTAGACAACTATAGTGGATGACTGACTCCACTAGACAACTGTAGTGGATGACTGACTCCACTATACAACTATAGTGGATAACTGACTCCACTAGGCAACTGTAGTGGATGACTGACTCCATTATACAACTATAGTGGATGACTGACTCCACTAGACAACTATAGTGGATGACTGACTCCACTAGACAACTGTAGTGGTTGACTGACTCCACTAGACAACTGTAGTGGATGACTGACTCCACTAGATAACTGTAGTGGATGACTGACTCCACTAGACAACTGTAGTGGATGACTGACTCCATTATACAACCATAGTGGATGACTGACTCCACTAGACAACTATAGTGGATGACTGACTCCACTAGACAACTATAGTGGATGACTGACTACACTGGACAACTATAGTGGATGACTCCACTACACAATTGTTCATACTGCTAACAGGGAACTCAGATAGTTACTGCAGCTGGTCATTGATATATATGTTGAAGAGGGTGGGGATTAAGCTGCGTACCTGTCTCACCCCACGGCCCTGTGGAAAGAAATGTGTGTGTTTTTGGCCAATTTTAACCGCTGAATTGTTGTTTTTGTACATGGATTTTATGTTTAATATTTTTTCAACCAACACCACTTTCCATCAGTTTGTATAGCAGAACCTCACGCCAAATTGAGTCTAAGGCTTTTTTGAAATCAACAAAGCATGAGAAAACTTTGCCTTTGTTTTAATTTGTTTGTTTGTCAAATAGTGTGTGCAGGGTGAATATGTGTGTCTGTCGTATGATAATTTGGTAAAAAGCCAATTTGACATTTGCTCAGTACATCGTTTTCACTGAGGAAATGGAAGAGCCGTTCCCCCTTCCGCTCTACCTTCGGGGGGATTGCCGAAGACGGCCTGGAAGCGACGGGTGAACTTCTCGAAGTGGTCCAACGTCGCGTCTCCTTCTCCCCACACAGTGTTTGCCCACTCCAGAGCTCTTCCTGAGAGGCTCTTCCCGAGGGAGCTGAGTACACAGTGTTTGCCCACTCCAGAGCTCTTCCTGAGAGGCTCTTCCCGAGGGAGCTGAGTACACAGTGTTTGCCCACTCCAGAGCTCCTCCTGAGAGGCTCTTCCCGAGGGAGCTGAGTACACAGTGTTTGCCCACTCCAGAGCTCTTCCTGAGAGGCTCTTCCCGAGGGAGCTGAGTACACAGTGGCCAGGTAGAGGTCCAGTTGTAACAGGAATCCCTGGCACTGTGCTGCCGTCCCATCATGCTCCCTGGGAAGGGAGAGACGCATCCCACTGAGACTGGCTCCGGACGGGACGGGTAGAGGTAACCCCGGTTGCGCTAGTCGAGGCACTGGAGAGACTTCCTGTCTCTCCCAGCGGTCCATAGTCTAGATAACGCGATCCATCATGGCACCAAGATGATGTAACATAGCGGAATGTTCCTGGACGCACTCCTCGACTCCTCTAACCGGGGTACCTGCTCCTGCTGACTCCATGGTAGGTTGGGGCAACGGGGCGGCAGGGTAGCATAATGGTTCGGGCATTGGATTAGTAACCGAAAGGTCGCAAGTTCAAATCCCTGAGCTGACAAGTTACAAATCTGTCGTTCTGCC
>NC_143051.1:11012500-11100000 GCF_057628025.1 Oncorhynchus mykiss | reverse complement strand
TGTTAATGTTTTTTTTTATTTGCGCTATGACATTTAGGCTGAAAGTAGTTATGTAATGATGGATGACATCACCAGGTAAGTGGTTGCTAATTCGCTGGAATTACACACACACACACACATACACACACACACACACACACACACACACACACACACTTTAACTGAATAATCGTAATCTTGGTGTTAAACAGTAACCTACTAGGTTGCTTTAACCTCAGAAGAGTTTAGGTAAACAGGCAGTGTGACAGTTATACAACTTCTAGTGCCAGGGCTGTAGGGGTAATGACCCAGCAAAATGGCTCTCACGTCTGATTTATCCGCTGCTATGAGACAGAGCTGAGCTATCCCTCCCCATGTCTTTATTCAGGGGGAGAGGGGGGGAGGAAGGAAGGAAGGAAGGAAGGAAGGAAGGAAGGAAGGAAGGAAGGAAGGAAGGAAGGAAGGAAGGAAGGAAGGAAGGAAGGAAGGAAGGAAGGAAGGAAGGAAGGAAGGAAGGAAGGAAGGAAGGAAGGAAGGAAGGAAGGAAGGAAGGAAGGAAGGAAGGAAGGAGATATTTTCCAAGCGAGTGAGCAAAGCTGTCATCAAGGCAAAGCGTGGCTACTTGGAAGAATCTCAAATATATTTGGATTCGTTTAACACTTTTTTGGTTACTACATGATCCCATATGTGTTATTTCATAGTTTTGATGTCTTCACTATTATTCTACAATGTAGAAAATAGTAAAGAAAATGAAGAAAAACTCTTGCATGATTAGTTGTGTCCAATTTTTTTTGACTGGTACTATAATACTGTAGGCTTTCCTCTCAGTATCTCTAGAAGACTGGAAGAGGCGATAGGTGTTCAACTGGCTGAGGGCATTTAGTGTTTACATAGCGCTTTGCTATCGTGTGTGTGTGTGTGTGTGTGTGTGTGTGTGTGTGTGGTCTGCCATCAGCTGTGGGTTGACTGGGCTCTCATCACACTGCTTTTGTTTCAACATGATCATTAAATAGAGAAACAAGCCGTTTGTGTGATGATGTCACTGCAGATTGACAGGCAAATCAGCTTCGTCTTGATACCAGATGAGTTGTGTTGGTCTCTGTGATCACCTCTTGTCATTTATAAAGAGTTTTATACACACACACACATACACATACACACACACACACACACACACACACAGACAGACAGACAGACAGACAGACAGACAGACAGACAGACAGACAGACAGACAGACAGACAGACAGACAGACAGACAGACAGACAGACAGACAGACAGACAGACAGACAGACAGACAGACAGACAGACAGACAGACAGACAGACAGACAGACAGACAGACAGACAGACAGACAGACAGACACACACACACACACACACACACACACGTGCACAGGCACACACACACGGCTGCATCCATGTGTTCCATCTAAAGCCTTGTCAGGGAAACATGGTTTGGTTGGGTCCTTAAAGGAGAGCTGATAGAAACAGGGTTTGAGTAGGTCCTTATAGGAGAGATGATAGAAACAGGGTTTGAGTAGGTCCTTATAGGAGAGCTGATAGAAACAGGGTTTGAGTAGGTCCTTATAGGAGAGATGATAGAAACAGGGTTTGAGTAGGTCCTTATAGGAGAGCTGATAGAAACAGGGTTTGAGTAGGTCCTTATAGGAGAGATGATAGAAACAGGGTTTGAGTAGGTCCTTATAGGAGAGATGATAGAAACAGGGTTTGAGTAGGTCCTTATAGGAGAGATGATAGAAACAGGGTTTGAGTAGGTCCTTATAGGAGAGATGATAGGAACAGGGTTTGAGTAGGTCCTTATAGGAGAGATGATAGAAACAGGGTTTGAGTAGGTCCTTATAGGAGAGATGATAGAAACAGGGTTTGAGTAGGTCCTTATAGGAGAGATGATAGAAACAGGGTTTGAGTAGGTCCTTATAGGAGAGATGATAGAAACAGGGTTTGAGTAGGTCCTTATAGGAGAGATGATAGAAACAGGGTTTGAGTAGGTCCTTATAGGAGAGATGATAGAAACAGGGTTTGAGTAGGTCCTTATAGGAGAGATGATAGAAACAGGGTTTGAGTAGGTCCTTATAGGAGAGCTGATAGAAACATGGTTTGAGTAGGTCCTTATAGGAGAGATGATAGAAACAGGGTTTGAGTAGGTCCTTATAGGAGAGCTGATAGAAACAGGGTTTGAGTAGGTCCTTATAGGAGAGATGATAGAAACATGGTTTGAGTAGGTCCTTATAGGAGAGATGATAGAAACAGGGTTTGAGTAGGTCCTTATAGGAGATATGATTAATGCCCACTTCATGGACCCTCTCCTCTGACTGTCTGAGTCTCAATAGAATTATGTGTAGAGGTGCAGACTAACAGCCCATTGGGCTAACCAAGTTGTCCTGCACCAGTAAACTGAGGCCTAATGGACCATCTCAGGACTCCCTGCCTGTATGGAATCATGTGATGTAAACGACCTTGGATCAGGAGTTTATGAGGCTCTAGCTAGCTGATAGAATTCTCATTGGCGCTGATAGGGTTAACCAATGTAAACCTCAAAAGTAAGGCCCATATTATGTCATGGTACTCGATACCATCTACTGCATCTTGCTTATGCCGTTCGGCCATCACTCATTCATATATTTGTATGTAAATATTCTTATTCATGCATTTACACTTGTGTGTGTATAAGGTAGTTGTTGTGAAATTTTAAGGTTAGATTACTTGTTAGATATTACTGCATGGTCGGAACTAGAAGCACAAGCATTTCGCTACACTCGCATTAACATCTGCTAATCATGTGGATGTGACAAATAACATTTGATTTGGTAGGTGGCTAAGTTAAGCCACATCCTTCAAGCCATAGATCAATGCTAAATAATATTACATTTTCGTGTCAGAAGTGGGATACATCATTGTGACATCACAAGTCACCTTGAGGAGAACATTTTCCCCATCTGGAAACTTAAAGCAATGTATTACACTGACTCCCGTCCCTTACAATAACGCTGCTTTCCTACTGTACCTACCGGGAGGCTAGTCTGGAGTGGACTCAGTGCATAATCACCCACAGGATAGGGCCACATACAGGACAGACAGGGTTAGCTTGTTGTTGTTTCAAACCAGGGAGTTAGGGGCCCCAGCCTGCATGTTACAGGAGGAGAAGGAAGTTGTATGTGGTGAATAGAGAGGGAGGGAGAGGGAGAGGGAGAGGGAGAGGGAGGAGAGAGAGAGAGAGAGAGAGAGAGAGAGAGAGAGAGAGAGAGAGAGAGAGAGAGAGAGAGAGAGAGAGAGAGAGAGAGAGAGAGAGAGAGAGAGAGAGAGAGAGAGAGAGAGAGAGAGAGAGAGAGAGAGAGAGAGAGAGAGAGAGAGAGAGAGAGAGAGAGAGAGAGAGAGAGAGAGAGAGAAAGACTATCTGAGCCTGTATTTGGTGTTTCTCCCTCTCTTTTTTTCTTTCTCTGTCTATCAATGGTTGTTGTGAAAGCTGACGCCTGAAGGACTGACTGTTAGTGGAGTTCATGGAATTGAAATCTCTGTTACACACACACAAACAAACAAACAAACAAACCACACACACACACATTCCCCGTTACACACAGTTTCATCTGTGTGTTTGAAACTGTGTGTTTGTTGATGGGAGTAGTTACATTCTCTGCCATCAATTCATCCTGGTTCACACAAGAGCCAGAGTCAGAGGAGGGGAGGGCAGATCTTTGGAGGCTACCGGGTATTTTTAGTCTGTGTTGGCAGCGGGGTGGTGGTGGAGAGAGGGGTCGTGGGAAAAGATGAGGGAGGTAGTGTGAGTACTACAGGCAGAAAGAGAATGTGATCAGAGAGGATAATCTAGTGACATCAGAGAGCTATCCCACAGCTCAGTGAGTGACATCAGAGAGCTATCCTACGACACAGTGAGTGACATCAGAGAGTTATCCCATGGCTCAGTGAGTGACATCAGAGAGTTATCCCATGGCTCAGTGAGTGACATCAGAGAGCTATCCCACAGCTCAGTGAGTGACATCAGAAAGTTATCCCATGGCTCAGTAAGTGACATCAGAGAGCTAGCCCACAACTCAGTGAGTGACATCAGAGAGCTATCCCACAGCTAAGTGAGTGACATCAGAGAGCTATCCCACAGCTCAGTGAGTGACATCAGAGAGCTATCCCACGGCTCAGTGAGTGACATCAGAGAGCTATCCCACATCAGAGAGTGTGTCTGTCCCTGGCAGGGCTGGCTGTGTGTGTTGGTCTCTGCATAGATAAAACACACAGTACTCTCTCCTCTCCTCACATCTCTCCTCACATCACTAGAGCCACTGACTGGACTCTGTAATACATTGTGAATGGAGTCATGGACAGAAAAAGGCATCAATGCAGCACTCATAGATAGATAGCACTGTTATGTAATGTATTTGTCTCTCTCTTTCTCTCCCTCCCTCTTTAGTCTATGATAACTGTGAATGTACTTTAGACTCAGGGGAGTTTCCACATCAGCAACAACAGTATTAATGAATCTACATTACAGTAGGGAGTAAGATAACTCTATATCTAGTAGTAGCTGAATCCTTTATGTGAAGTCATTTAACTCTATATCTAGTAGTAGCTGAATCCTTTATGTGAAGTCATTTAACTCTATATCTAGTAGTAGCTGAATCCTTTATGTGAAGTCCAATAACTCTATATCTAGTAGTAGCTGAATCCTTTATGTGAAGTCCAATAACTCTATATCTAGTAGTAGCTGAATCCTTTATGTGAAGTCCAATAACTCTATATCTAGTAGTAGCTGAATCCTTTATGTGAAGTCATATGTCAAGGCACTGGTGCTGGTCTTGGGAGACATTCTGCTGGAAATGAGACCAGAGGCTGAATTATTCAAATTCCATTCCAGATTTTTTCTTCTCCCATTTTCTTCTCTCGGTGTCTTCGTCATAATGTATTCGCATTGGGGAGCGCTACAATGATATTCATTCTTATGGAGGAGCTCGTGAATAGCTAACCATGCTGTCAATTGTAATGGGGGAGCTCATTGGTAGTGCTATTTAATGTTCCCGGGGAGTTAGCGAACAGAGTGCTAACCGTGTATTAATTCCTATGGGGAACGCTAAACGTGCTAACTGAGGAGGAGATGCTACAGTAATGTCTACTATGTGGAACATGATCTCTGTGACAAAGAGATGTCAGGAAGTCACTTCCAATATCATGACGTGTGCGTGTGTTTTTTTTAGGTGTGTGGGTACGCGAGTACGTGTGTGAGTGTGTGGGTACATGTATGCATGCGTGTGTGCCATTAATTGAGTGTTGTCCTTGGGGACACGTTTGGCCGATATTACAACAGGCTATTATTATTATGCCTTAACCTAACCGGTATTTACTGCTGTGTAGTGTACAGCTCCTCACTCTCCCACACTATCCTCCCACTATCATCCCCCACAACCCCTCAGGCACTATGACATGAAGTATAGTATAGATAGTGAACACTAATTTAGTTCAAACTAAATTAGCCAAAATATGAAGTATACATGCAGAGGACACTATTTCCGTACTTTAGGGCCCATAATGCAATTCTTCAGGAAATGGGCGTGGCTTCACATCGTTTCCAAGAAGAAAATGGCGGAAAATATGCAGTCAAAAGACAACGAGAGTGGATACAAATTAATTTATTTAACTAATTAAGACAAATGTGAGGAAAATGTTGAGAAATGTACTAAAGTAATTACTTTTCAAATAAGTTACCTCACGTTATATTGGCTGACAATTTGTTAGCTACGCTGTCGTTACGAACCACATAGCGTATCATTACAGCAGTATGTACCAGTAGCTAGCTACCTAACGTTAGTTGACTACTTATGCATAAAACTCGCCGGAATATTAACTATAGGCTTTCTAACTAACTACCCAACGTTTATTGACTTGATTATTCCAACCATTCTTAGCTTAGCTAAATGGCGTTCTCAATGGACATTCGGGTGCTTTCGTAAATTCACTCTGTCTGCGTGTACCAGAGCGCAGAATAATGAATTTACAAGCGCTCAATGCCCATTGAATATGGCCAGTGTCAGTAAACGTTGGCAAAAATATAACGTAATTAAATTGTTGCCTGCAGCACAGTTACAGTCACCAACACTCTGGATAACATGAAAATTGCCTAACCAGCTCTGCTAGGGCGAGTAAAATGGTCAGAGGGGTCTAATTTGTGTCTGGAAGTTGCTAGCAAGCTAGCCAATGTTAGCTTGGGTGCTTGACTGCCGTTATAAGTTCAGAATGCTCTGGCCTACTCCTCGGCCAGAGCATCCAGTGTGCGCTCTGAGAGCGAAACGCTCTGAATTTACAAACGGACCATCTGACAACGCTCTGAATTTACAAACAGACAATCTGACAACGCTCTGAATTTACTAACGGACAATCTGACAACGCTCTGAATTTACTAACGGACAATCTGACAACGCTCTGAATTTACTAACGGACAATCTGACAACGCTCTGAATTTACTAACAGACAATCTGACAACGCTCTGAATTTACAAGCGCAATCTGGCATTCCAGATTGAATTGAAGAACACACCCGAAGTTTGAAATGTCTAACCAGTAATTTGTTATGCTAACTAGCTAGCAAGAGGTTGCATAGCAACAGCATCAACTTCCGGTAGACAGGCGAAGGGCTAGTACACTCAACTGAAAGGATACTGTTCGTTTACGGTATACTAAAATTAACTAATAGTATGTAGTACATACTCATTAAGTACAGTGCCTTGCGAAAATATTCGGCCCCCTTGAACTTTGCGACCTTTTGC
This sequence comes from Oncorhynchus mykiss, assembly GCF_057628025.1. NCBI lineage: Eukaryota > Metazoa > Chordata > Actinopteri > Salmoniformes > Salmonidae > Oncorhynchus > Oncorhynchus mykiss. The sequence goes on along the minus strand of NC_143051.1, from coordinate 11,093,235 downwards.
CACATTTCAGGCTTCAAACATAAAGATATAAAACTGTATTTTTTTTTTGAAGAATCAACAACAAGTGGGACACAATCATGAAGTGGAACGACATTTATTGGATATTTCAAACTTTTTTAACAAATCAAAAACTGAAAAATTGGGCGTGCAAAATTATTCAGCCCCCTTAAGTTAATACTTTGTAGCGCCACCTTTTGCTGCGATTACAGCTGTAAGTCGCTTGGGGTATGTCTCTATCAGTTTTGCACATCGAGAGACTGAAATGTTTTCCCATTCCTCCTTGCAAAACAGCTCGAGCTCAGTGAGGTTGGATGGAGAGCATTTGTGAACAGCAGTTTTCAGTTCTTTCCACAGATTCTCGATTGGATTCAGGTCTGGACTTTGACTTGGCCATTCTAACACCTGGATATGTTTATTTTTGAACCACTCCATTGTAGATTTTGCTTTATGTTTTGGATCATTGTCTTGTTGGAAGACAAATCTCCGTCCCAGTCTCAGGTCTTTTGCAGACTCCATCAGGTTTTCTTCCAGAATGGTCCTGTATTTGGCTCCATCCATCTTCCCATCAATTTTAACCATCTTCCCTGTCCCTGCTGAAGAAAAGCAGGCCCAAACCATGATGCTGCCACCACTATGTTTGACAGTGGGGATGGTGTGTTCAGCTGTGTTGCTTTTACGCCAAACATTGCATTGTTGCCAAAAAGTTCAATTTTGGTTTCATCTGACCAGAGCACCTTCTTCCACATGTTTGGTGTGTCTCCCAGGTGGCTTGTGGCAAACTTTAAACAACACTTTTTATGGATATCTTTAAGAAATGTCTTTCTTCTTGCCACTCTTCCATAAAGGCCAGATTTGTGCAATATACGACTGATTGTTGTCCTATGGACAGAGTCTCCCACCTCAGCTGTAGATCTCTGCAGTTCATCCAGAGTGATCATGGGCCTCTTGGCTGCATCTCTGATCAGTCTTTTCCTTGTATGAGCTGAAAGTTTAGAGGGACGGCCAGGTCTTGGTAGATTTGCAGTGGTCTGATACTCCTTCCATTTCAATATTATTGCTTGCACAGTGCTCCTTGGGATGTTTAAAGCTTGGGAAATCTTTTTGTATCCAAATCCGGCTTTAAACTTCTTCACAACAGTATCTCGGACCTGCCTGGTGTGTTCCTTGTTCTTCATGATGCTCTCTGCGCTTTTAACGGACCTCTGAGACTATCACAGTGCAGGTGCATTTATACGGAGACTTGATTACACACAGGTGGATTGTATTTATCATCATTAGTCATTTAGGTCAACATTGGATCATTCAGAGATCCTCACTGAACTTCTGGAGAGAGTTTGCTGCACTGAAAGTAAAGGGGCTGAATAATTTTGCACGCCCAATTTTTCAGTTTTTGATTTGTTAAAAAAGTTTGAAATATCCAATAAATGTCGTTCCACTTCATGATTGTGTCCCACTTGTTGTTGATTCTTCACAAAATAATACAGTTTTATATCTTTATGTTTGAAGCCTGAAACGTGGCAAAAGGTCGCAAAGTTCAAGGGGGCCGAATACTTTCGCAAGGCACTGTATGTAGATACAGTATGTTAGTATGGGTATTCGAACACAGCTCTCGTTCTTCATCAGAAACTATCCCATAATATTCTTTCTGCCATCGAGAAAGAGAGAGAGAGCATAGGGTATGATGTCACGATAAGCCTGGTGACAAACGAATGGAGCGAGAGAAGAATACGTTTGTCATTCAAAGTGTCCCGTTCGACCCTGACCGTCCGTTGCGTTCACTTCCTGTTAACTGACAGGGCGCTGTAACTGCCTCTCTGACCTCATTTCCACTATGTAGCTCTGACTTTGTATTACTATTATCCAAAGATTGATCAATGTTCATTGTTTCGGAGCCATACTGTCCGTATTAAAATCTGTCTTCAAAGTGTGGTTTGTGTCGGGTCTGAAGTTGAAAAGTTGAATGAACTATTATACAACCTATTATGCAGAAGGCAAACAGAGTACAGAACAGCACCTGCATTCTTAAAAGTAGTGGTGTTGATCTAGAAAAAAGGGAAACGACTCTCTCCCTCCTCCTACTGGAATGATGATGTTGTTTCTGGCTGGGAGATATTCGTCATGGTTACTTGAGAATAGTCATCTGAGGAATCATGGGGGAAACAAATGTCACTGATGGATGTGGGGTCTGTGTGTGTGTGTGTCTCTGTGTGTCTGTGAGTGTGTGTCTGTGTGTGTGTGTGTGTGTGTGTGTCTGTGTCTCCATATCTCTCCCTCCATCTCTCTCCCTATATCTTTCTCTCTCTCTTCTCTCTCTCTCCCTTCTCTCTCTCTCTCTCCCTTCTCTCTCTCTCTCTCCATCTCTCTCCCTCTCTTCTCTGGTTCCAGTATTAATGTTCCCTGTCATTGGTCCAGTTATTTATGAGTGCTCCTTCCTCCTCTTTTTCCATTGGTTCAAGATGCACATCAGGACTTCTCTGTACTGTAACTTAGATGAATGAATCACTTGCAGCTGTGTTTCTAAAAGTTCACCGCACAAAACAGCTCACAGAGAGAGGTCACAGAGAGGTCACAGAGAGGTCACATAGAAGCCACAGCACACTGATCTTTGGCCATGATATAAAATATCTATAAAATTATTGATTTGTCTGGTGTGTGTGTGTGTGTGTGTGTGTATGTGTGTGTGTGTGTGTGTGTGTGTGTGTGTGTGTGTGTGTGTCAGAGAGGCAGTGGATTTGGCTGCTAGATGAGGGGCTGTAATAACAGTGTTCTCCCACATCTGTGGCCAAGGACTTGTTCCCATAACATCACAACTCAGATCAGCTTATGGTCCACAACATCAGGTCTCATAACATTGGTTGCAATTAGTGTAACCAATGACAATAGTGAGGGGTGTTACGACACACCCCTCACTATTGTCATTGATTGCACTGTTTGCCTACATAACCTGGTTCAAGCATTCATGATATTACCCTGAAGAAGGCACAGTGATGCCGAAACGTTGGTGTTATATATATGGAGTGTGTGACTCTCTCTCAGTTTATTCACCGTTAGTCAGCACCTCTGCACTAAATACTTTTCTCTGGGTGTGCTTTTTGTTGTTGTGATATTACCACACACAGAACAGCACACAGGAACTGCCAGAACCAAGGAAAAAGTCATCGCTGCTTTTTAGGAGGAGGAGAATTTCCCACTGTGGCAGTGAGAGGATAGACTGACTATACTATGACATCACCTCAGGGAGTTGTAGCTCAATACATAGACACAGCTACAGTACTCCACATCTTACCGTGGTTACACCCCAAGAAGGACGATAACAGATCTACACCTCCTAGATATTTCCAGTCTTAGAAAAAGTCTGTTTTATGCCAAGGTTGATCTATGAAGTCCCACGGTAATGTAGAACTGTGTTTTATAATCTACTTTTCTCTATCATATTGTAAGATTCACACACAACTCACAGAAAGGAGAAGTTAGAGCAGAGCCTAAAGGTTGATGCTCTTCCTTGGACTGTTTATCAGCATGCCTGTCCTAAACTGAGTTCCTTAGGACTGTGTATGGGGAAGTTAGTTGAAAGAGGTGACATTCCAGAATATTGTAGTGGTGTATGGTAGTGGTGTATAGTAGTGGTATATGGTAGTGGTATATATTAGTGGTATATGGTAGTGGTGTATAGTAGAGGTATATGGTAGTGGTGTATAGTAGTGGTATATGGTAGTGGTGTATAGTAGTGGTATATAGTAGTGGTATATGGTAGTGGTGTATGGTTGTGGTGTATAGTAGTGGTATATGGTAGTGGTATATGGTAGTGGTGTATAGTAGTGGTATATGGTAGTGGTGTATAGTAGTGGTGTATAGTAGTGGTATATGGTAGTGGTATATGGTAGTGGTGTATGGTAGTGGTGTATAGTAGTGGTATATGGTAGTGGTGTATGGTAGTGGTGTATAGTAGTGGTATATAGTATATGGTAATGGTGTATGGTAGTGGTATATGGAAGTGGTGTATAGTAGTGGTATATGGTAGTGGTATATGGTAGTGTTATATGTTAGTGGTGTATAGTAGTGGTATATGGTAATGGTATATGGTAGTGTTATTTGGTAGTGGTGTATAGTAGTGGTATATGGTAGTGGTGTATGGTAGTGGTATATGGTAGTGGTGTATAGTAGTGGTATATGGTAGTGGTATATGGTAGTGGTGTATAGTAATGGTATATGTAGTGGTATATGGTAGTAGTATATGGTAGTGGTATATAGTAGTGGTATATTGTAGTGGTATATGGTAGTGGTATATGGTAGTGGTGTATAGTAGTGGTATATGGTAGTGGTATATGGTAGTGGTGTATAGTAGTGGTATATAGTATATGGTAATGGTATATGGTAGTGGTATATAGTAGTGGTATATGGTAGTGGTGTATAGTAGTGGTATATGGTAGTGGTATATGGTAGTGGTGTATAGTAGTAGTATATGGTATATGGTAGTGGTGTATAGTAGTGGTATATGGTAGTGGTATATGGGAGTGGTGTATAGTAGTAGTATATGGTATATGGTAGTGGTATATTGCAGTGGTATATGGTAGTGGTATATGGTAGTGGTACATGTTAGTGCTGTATAGTAGTAGTATATAGTATATGGTAGTGGTACATGGTCGTGGTGTATAGTAGTAGTATATGGTATATGGTAGTGGTATATGGTAGTGGTATATGTTAGTGGTATATGATAATGGTATATGGTAGTGGTATATGGTAGTGGTATATAGTAGTGGTATATGGTAGTGGTGTATAGCAGTGGTATATGGTAGTGGTGTATAGTAGTGGTATATGGTAGTGGTGTATAGTAGTGGTATATGGTAGTGGTGTATAGTAGTGGTATATGGTAGTGGTATATGATAATGGTATATGGTAGTGGTATATGGTAGTTGTGTATAGTAGTGGTATATAGTAGTGGTATATGGTAGTGGTGTATAGTAGTGGTATATGGTAGTGGTATATGGTAGTGGTGTATGGTAGTGGTGTATAGTAGTGGTATATGGTAGTGGTGTATGGTAGTGGTGTATAGTAGTGGTATATGGTAGTGGTGTATAGTAGTGGTATATGGTAGTGGTATATGGTAGTGGTGTATAGTAGTAGTATATGGTAGTGGTATATGGTAGTGGTATATGGTAGTGTTATATGGTAGTGGTGTATAGTAGTGGTATATGGTAGTGGTGTATAGTAGTGGTATATGGTAGTGGTGTATGGTAGTGGTATATGGAAGTGGTGTATAGTAGTGGTATATGGTAGTGGTATATGGTAGTGTTATATGGTAGTGGTGTATAGTAGTGGTATATGGTAGTGGTGTATGGTAGTGGTGTATAGTAGTGGTATATGGTAGTTGTATATGGTGGTGTTAAATGGTAGTGGTGTATAGTAGTGGTTTATGGTAGTGGTGTATGGTAGTGGTATATGGAAGTGGTGTTTAGTAGTGGTATATGGTAGTGGTATATGGTAGTGGTATATGGTAGTGGTGTATAGTAGTGGTATATGGTAGTGGTATATGGTAGTGTTATATGGTAGTGGTGTATAGTAGTGGTATATGGTAGTGGTATATATTAGTGGTATATGGTATATGGTAGTGGTGTATAGTAGTGGTATATGGTAGTGGTATATGGGAGTGGTGTATAGTAGTAGTATATGGTATATGGTAGTGGTATATTGCAGTGGTATATGGTAGTGGGATATGGTAGTGGTGTATAGTAGTGGTATATGGTAGTGGTGTATGGTAGTGGTATATGGTAGTGGTGTATAGTAGTGGTATATGGTAGTGGTGTATGGTAGTGGTATATGGAAGTGGTGTATAGTAGTGGTATATGGTAGTGGTATATGGTAGTGGTATATGGTAGTGGTGTATAGTAGTGGTATATGGTAGTGGTATATGGTAGTGTTATATGGTAGTGGTGTATAGTAGTGGTATATGGTAGTGGTATATATTAGTGGTATATGGTAGTGGTATATAGTAGTGGTATATAGTAGTGGTATATGGTAGTGGTATATGGTAGTGGTGTATAGTAGTGGTATATGGTAGTGGTATATATTAGTGGTATATGGTAGTGGTATATAGTAGTGGTATATAGTAGTGGTATATGGTAGTGGTATATAGTAGTGGTATATGGTAGGGGTGTATAGTAGTGGTCTATGATAGTAGTGGTATATGGTAGTGGTATATAGTAGTGGTATATGGTAGTGGTGTATAGTAGTGGTATATGGTAGTGGTATATGGTAGTGGTGTATGGTAGTAGTATATGGTAGTGGTGGATAGTAGTGGTATATGGTAGTGGTATATGGGAGTGGTGTATAGTAGTAGTATATGGTAATGGTATATGGTAGTGGTGTATAGTAGTGGTATATGGTAGTGGTATATGGTAGTGTTATATGATAGTGGTGTATAGTAGTGGTATATGGTAGTGGTATATTGCAGTGGTATATGGTAGTGGTATATGGTAGTGGTGTATAGTAGTGGTATATGGTACTGGTGTATTGTAGTAGTATATGGTAATGGTATATGGTAGTGGTATATGGTAGTGGTATATGGTAGTGGTGTATAGTAGTAGTATATGGTAATGGTATATGGTAGTGGTGTATAGTAGTGGTATATGGTAGTGGTGTATGGTAGTAGTATATGGTATATGGTAGTGGTGTATAGTAGTGGTATATGGTAGTGGTGTATGGTAGTGGTATATGGAAGTGGTGTATAGTAGTGGTATATGGAAGTGGTGTATAGTAGTGGTATATGGTAGTGTTATATGGTAGTGGTGTATAGTAGTGGTATATGGTAGTGGTGTATAGTAGTGGTATATGGTAGTTGTATATATTATTGGTATATGGTAGTGGTATATAGTAGTGGTATATAGTAGTGGTATATGGTAGTGGTCTATAGTAGTGGTATATGGTAGTGGTGTATGGTAGTAGTATATGGTATATGGTAGTGGTGTATAGTAGTGGTATATGGTAGTGGTATATGGGAGTGGTGTATAGTAGTAGTATATGGTATTTGGTAGTGGTATATGGTAGTGGTACATGGTAGTGGTGTATAGTAGTGGAATGTTGTAAAGAACACTAGGTGGGCCATGGACAGGTTGTTAAAAATACGGTGACTGAAGGTCCTCTGACATGATAAACACACACACATGTGAACACATATACACATTACACACACATATACACATTACACACACATATACACACATCGGGTTTAGGCTCAGAGTCAAGGTTGATTGGATTGCAAACTTTATCGACCTGAAGGACACACACACACACACACACACACACACACAGCGGTCAGTAGCGTTGCTAATGTGAGAGATGCTCCTCTCTACGACTACCCTGGCATGCATTAATGCATTAATGTCAAGGTTACAGCTTACCATCTGTCTGTATGTATAACACAATGGAAATTAATGTATAACTCAAGCATTTTGTAGGTGGCGATTCTGAATGGACAGTTAATGTATTGTCTGACTCAGGCTCAGTGAGTGAAATTAACATGCTTGTATGCCCTAGGCTACAGTACACACAGTCAAGTAGCTGGTGATAATACCACCAGGGCAGAGAGGACTAGACATTAACACACACCACTAAACAGTCAAGTAGCTGGTGATAGACACTAACACACACCACTAAACAGTCAAGTAGCTGGTGATAGACACTAACACACACCACTAAACAGTCAAGTATTCTGGTGATAGACACTAACACACACCACTAAACAGTCAAGTAGCTGGTGATAGACACTAACACACACCACTAAACAGTCAAGTAGCTGGTGATAGACACTAACACACACCACTAAACAGTCAAGTAGTCTGGTGATAGACACTAACACACACCACTAAACAGTCAAGTAGCTGGTGATAGACACTAACACACTAGGACTAGACACTAACACACCACTGAATGGTTAGCCACCCACAGCAGGAAAAGCAACTGTGTATGCAGATGAATAGCTAGCAGAGTGGGCAGGGTGTGTGTGTGTGTGTGTGTGTGTGTGTGTGTGTGTGTGTGTGTGTGTGTGTGTGTGTGTGGAGCAGCGCATGGCTCCCATGTAAATGTAATGAAGAGCTCATACATGGGTTATAAATAGATGCACAGTGTGTGACTGCCTGAATGAACTCAGCTCAGACCCTCTTAAAGGGACAGGAGACCCTTTTTATTCTGATTATGCCCTCCTCACCTCAGACTCCCTCTTAAAGGGACAGGAGACCCTTTTTATTCTGATTATGCCCTCCTCACCTCAGACTCCCTCTTAAAGGGACAGGAGACCCTTTCTATTGTGTTTGTGCCCTCCTCACCTCAGACTCCCTCTTAAAGGGACAGGAGACCCTTTCTATTCTGTTTATGCCCTCCTCACCTCAGACTCCCTCTTAAAGGGACAGGAGTCCCTTTCTATTCTGTTTATGCCCCCCACAGACTCCCTCTTGACTAAGCATGAATAGAGATTAGACCTTGTAAAGTCAGTTTTGCTTTAGAGAAAGTCGAGATAATGAAAGAGGTCATTATGTGTTGTGTATAAACTTGCAGTGCTTACATAACACGTTACGTTACGGTGTTCCTATTACTGCGAGCACAGTGTGTGTACTGTACACAAGCTGTCACAGGGAAGCCACACCGGTGGAACTAAGGAGTTGTCTTTCTGAGGGCAGGTGGTTCCGACAGGAGCCCTGTCTAGGTGACGCACATGAATCCTTGACAACAGAGAGACGGCAAGCTCTCTGGGTAAGTCCTCTCCCTCCATGGGATTACACATGTTTTCTGTTTTTCTCTTGTTTTTCCTGTGGTGGGGATACACTGTAGTGAGCTGTAATGTGTGTGTGTGTGTGTGTGTGTGACATAAGGGCGGCACTGAAGGACCTATGGGCAGTGTACTGTGTTTTGCTGACTAGAGGGGTGTATGTGTGCGTTTGACGCTCCTTGCCGAGTCACAGCTTTCGGTCACATGACAACTGGTTGCCGTGGTGTTGGCTGTTGTATCCTCCCTGACTGTAGTTGTGTTAACTCCTGATCTTGGATCAGGGTGTAACTGTTTGCACTGTACACTAGATAACCTAACATCACATCTATAGCTCCCTCTGTCTGTGGTACCTCCACATCACTTCTGTAATAACGACACCAGAATGTGTTCCGAGTGTCAGCATCTCGACATTCTAAACAAGTTTAGATTCTGTTTCATTCTGCATCTCGACATTCTAAACTAGTTTAGATTCTGTTTCATTCTGCATCTCGACATTCTAAACAAGTTTAGATTCTGTTTCATTCTGCATCTCGACATTCTAAACTAGTTTAGATTCTGTTTCATTCAGCATCTCGACATTCTAAACAAGTTTAGATTCTGTTTCATTCAGCATCTCGACATTCTAAACTAGTTTAGATTCTGTTTCATTCTGAATCTCGACATTCTAAACTAGTTTAGATTCTGTTTCATTCAGCATCTCGACATTCTAAACTAGTTTAGATTCTGTTTCATTCTGCATCTCGACATTCTAAACTAGTTTAGATTCTGTTTCATTCTGCATCTCGACATTCTAAACTAGTTTAGATTCTGTTTCATTCTGCATCTCGACATTCTAAACAAGTTTAGATTCTGTTTCATTCTGCATCTCGACATTCTAAACTAGTTTAGATTCTGTTTCATTCTGCATCTCGACATTCTAAACTAGTTTAGATTCTGTTTCATTCTGCATCTCGACATTCTAAACTAGTTTAGATTCTGTTTCATTCTGCATCTCGACATTCTAAACTAGTTTAGATTCTGTTTCATTCTGCATCTCAACATTCTATACTAGTTTTGATTCTGTTTCATTCTGCATCATTGCACGGTGGGTTATACAGCGTTATAAAGCAGTTTCCATACTTTATTTCTTCCGACGGTTGAGCCATTCAATCATAGCTGTGCATGTGTTTTCGTCACGTGTGTTCGTCACGTGTGTTCGTCACGTGTGTTTGTCACGTGTGTTCGTCACGAGTGGTAGTCACGTGTGTTCGTTATGTGTGTTCGTCATGTGTGTTCATGGCATCAGTTATATCATCAGAATATTCTCTGCTGGTTGTGAGCAGAGTCTCAAATGAACAAGAACACAGAGCTAGCTAGCATGGTGTTGCTTCTGGCTTTTCTCCCAGTTGGAGTGTGTGTGTGTGTGTGTGTGTGTGTGTGTGTGTGTGTGTGTGTGTGTGTGTGTGTGTGTGTGTGTGTGTGTGTGTGTGTGTGTGTGTGTGTGTGTGTGTGTGTGTGTGTGTGTGTGTGTGTGTGTGTGTGTGTGTGTGTGTGTGTGTGTGTGTGTGTGTGTGTGTGTGTGTGTGTGTGTGTGCGTGCGTGCGTGCGTGCGTGCGTGCGTGCGTGCGTGCGTGCGTGCGTGCGTCTGTGAGGACTCTGATGTCCCAACAGTGCTTTGAGCCTTCTCCCTGGAGTACTGAGGGGCTGTGAAGATTTAGGAAGCTTTCTCTCCCTCATATATATATATATATTTATCAATTCAATTTAAGGGTCTTTATTGGCATGGGAAACATATGTTTACATTTCCAAAGCAAGTGAAATAGATAATAAGTGAAATAAACAATACATATTTAACAGTAAACATGTCAAATGTCATACTACGTCCATATACATGATTTTAACGACGTGCAAATCGTTAAAGTACAAAAGGTCAAACAAATAAATATAAATGTAGGTTGTGTTTACAATGTGTTTGTCCTTCACTGGTTGTGTTACGTCCGTAGTCGGAATGAGACCAAAGCGCAGCGTGGAAAGTGTACATCTTCTTTATTTAATATGAACACCAAAAGATAACCGTGTTCGGTTAAAGTTCTTCAGGGCTATACAGCTACTGTGCAAAAACAAGATCCCACAAACTCAGGTGGAAAACAGGCTGCCTAAGTATGATTCCCAATCAGAGACAACGATAGACAGCTGCCTCTGATTGGGAACCATACCCGACCAACAAAGAAATAGAAAACTAGAATGCCCACCCAAATCACACCCTGACCTAACCAAATAGAGAAATAAACAGGCTCTCTAAGGTGAGGTCGTGACAGGTTGGTTGCCCTTTTCTTGAGGCAACAGGTCACAAATCTTGCTGCTGTGATGGCACACTGTGGTATTTTTACCCAGTAGATATGGGAGTTTGTCAAACTTGGATTTGTTTTCGAGTCTTTGTGGGTCTGTGTAATCTGAGGGAAATATGTGTCTCTAATATGGTCACACATTGGGCAGGAGGTTAGGAAGTGCAGCTCAGTTTCCACCTCATTTTGTGGGCAGTGTGCACGTAGCCTGTCTTCTCTTGAGAGCCAGGTCTGCCTACGGCGGCCTTTTTCAATAGCAAGGCTATGCTCACTGAGTCTGTACATAGTCAAAGCTTTCCTTAAGTTTGGGTCAGTCACTGTGGTCAGTTAGTCTGCCACTGTGTACTCTCTGTTTAGGGCCAAATGGCATTCCAGTTTGCTCTGTTTTTTTGGTAAATTCTTTCCAACGTTTCAAGTAATTCTGATTTGGTTGTAGAACTTAACGGCTCTTTTCTGGATTTTGATCATTAGCGTGTATTGGCCTAATTCTGCTCTTTATGCATTATTTGTTTTTTGCATAATTCTCAATTTGCAGAGTCTCAATTTGGTGTTTGTCCCATTTTGTGAATTCTTGGTTGGTGAGCGGACCCCACACCTCACAGTCATAAAGGGCAATGGGTTCTATAACTGATTCAAGTATTTTTTGAAAGATCCTATTTGGGATGTCGAATTTTATGTTCCTTTTGATGGCATTGGAGGTCCTTCTTGCCTTGACTCTCAGATCGTTCACAGCTTTGTGGAAGTTACCTGTTTTACTGACGTATTTACCAATGTTGTTAACGTCTTTTGTGTGCTCTAGGGCAACGGTGTCTGGATGGAATTTGTATTTGTGGTCCATTTTTGGAACACCATTATTTTTTTTATCTTACTGAGATTTACTGTCGGGGCCCAGGTCTGACAGAATCTGTGCGGAAGATCTAGGTACTGCTGTAGGCCCTCCTTGGTTGGGGACAGACTCACCAGATCATCAGCAAACAGTAGACATTTGACTTCAGATTCTAGTAGGGCGAGGATGGGTGCTGCAGACTGTTCTAGTGCCCTCCCCAATTTGTTAATATATATGTTGAAGAGGCTGGTGCTCAAGCTGCATCCCTGTCTCACCCCACGGGCCTGTGGAAATAAATTTGTGTTTTTTTGCCAATTTTTACTGCACACTTGTTTGTGTACATGGATTTCATAATGTCATTTGGTTTTCCCACAACACTGCTTTCCATCAATTTGTATAGTAAACCATCATGCCAAATTGAGTCAAAATGCTTTTCTGAAATCTACAAATCATTAAAAGACTTTGCCTTTGTTTTGATTTGTTTGTTTGCCAATTAGGGTGTGCAGGGTGAACATGTGGTATGTCGTACAGTAATTTGGTAAAAAGACAATTTGATATTTGCTCAGTACATTGTTTTTACTGAGGAAATGTATTAGTCTTCTGTTAATGATAATGCAGAGGATTTTCCGAAGGTTGCTGTTGACACATATCCCAAGGTAGTTATTGGAGTCAAATTTGTCCCCATTTTTGTGGATTGGGGTGATCAGTCCTTTTTTCCAAATATTGGAGAATATAAGATACCAGAGCTGAGGATGATGTTAAAGAGTTTAAGTATAGACAATTGTAATTTGTGGTCAGTATATTTTATCATTTAATTTAGGATACCATCAACACCACAGGCCTTTTTGGGTTGGAGGGTTTGAATTTTGTCCTGTAGTTCATTCAATGTAATTGGAGAATCCAGTGGGTTCTGGTAGTCTTTAGTAGTTTATTCTAAGATTTGTATTTGATCATGTATATGTTTTTGTTCTTTGTTCTTTGTTATTGGGCCAAAACGTTTGGAGTGGTTTATCCTTACATCTCCATTTTGGATCGATAACTCTTCGTGTTGTTGTTTGTTTAGTGTGTTCCAATTTTCCCAGAAGTGGTTTGATTCTAGGGAATTTTCAATTACATTGAGCTTTGGTATTGGTATTTTATTAGGATCCCCATTAGATGTTGCAAAAGCAGCAGCTACTCTTCCTGGGGTACAACACAAAACATGAAACATAATACAGAATGACATAATACAGAACATCCTTAGACAATAACAGCTAATGAGCTGATTTCTGACGTGCTGTTCCTTCTTTTTCCGTAGTGTATTTCTGTATTGTTTTAGTGATTCACTATAACCACTGGGTCTCTGTTTTTGGTTGGACAGGTTTCTCAATTTCTTTCTTAGGTTTTTGCATTCTTCATCAAACCATTTGTCATTGTTGTTCATTTTCTTAGGTTGTCTGCTTGAAATGTTTAGATTTGATAGGGAAGCTGAGCGGTCAAATATACTTTTAGGTTTTCTACTGCCAAGTTTACACCTTCATGATTACATTGACACATTTTGTTCAGGAACACATTTTGTTCACATTTTGTTCCATCTAAAATGGATGACATTTGTTGTTGCCTAATTGTTTTTTGGTAGGTTTCTACACTACTTTCCTTCCATCTATAGCATTTCTTAATGTTATACAGTTCCTTTAGCTTTGATGCGTCATGATTGAGTATTGCTCTATTCAAGTAGACTGGGCTTTTTCTGTGATCTAATACGGGTGTGTCGTGTCTTTATCAAATCGATTACCTAAAGTTTAATTGATAACGTGATTGAATAAAATCATGCAACTATTAACTAATTAATAACCTGGGGCACCACGGAGAAGTTTATTTAACCTCTCTGGGATCGTTCGGGTCGTGAGCATCCCACCTCTGAACAGCCAGTGGAACTGCAGGGTGCCAAATTCAAAACAACAGAAATTCCATAATTAAAATTCCTCAAACATAGAAGTATTTTACACCATTTTCACTTCTTGATGCACCGTTAGCATCATTTTCGTCAATATCCTCTGAATTACAGAGCGCCAAATTCAAATTAAATGACTAAAAATATAAAATTTTCATGAAATCACAAATGCAATATAGCAAAACACAGCTTAGCTTGTTGTTAATCCACCTGGCGTGTCAGATTTCAAAAAAGCTTTTTGGCGAAAGCATACCAAGCATTTATGTAAGGACATCTCTCTCAGCAGAGAAAACATTACAAACAGCTAGCAGCCAAGTAGATTGGTCACGAAAGTCAGAAAAGCAATAAAATGAATTGCTTACCTTTGATGATCTTCGGATGTTTGCACTCATGAGACTCCCAGTTACACAATAAATGTTCATTTTGTTCCATAAAGATTATTGTATATCCAAAATACCTCCATTTGGTTGGCGCATTATATTCAGAAATCCACAGGCTCGAGCGGTCACGACCGGGCAGACAAAAATTCCAAATAGTATCCATAAAGTTCATAGAAACATGTCAAACGTTTTTTATAATCAATCCTCAGGTTGTTTTTAAAATATATAATCAAAAATATTACAACCGGACTGTACCTTCTTCAATAGGAGAGAGAGAGAAAATGTCTGCTCCAAGCTGTTGTGCATGCAAAACGCTGCTGGCACCAAGCCATACAATGACGCGATGTGATCTTTCTCGCTCATTTTTCAAAGTAAAAGCCTGAAACTATGTCTAAAGACTGTTCACAACATGTGGAAGCCATAGGAATCTGGTTTATATCCCTTTAAATGGAGGCAGGCAATGGATCAGGAAAAACAGCACTTCCGGGTTGGATTTTCCTCAGGTTTTCGCCTGCAATATCAGTTCTGTTATACTCAATATTTTGACCGTTTTGGAAACTTTTGAGTGTTTCCTATCCTCAATTATATGCATATTCTAGCATCTGGTCCTGAGAAATAGGCGGTTTACTTTGGGAACGTTACTTTTCCAAAAATAAAAATAGTGCCCCTAGTTTCAAGAGGTTAAACTGCGCCGTAAATCAGTTTTTGCTCTCCTGCGCCTGACTTCTCTGTCGCCAGTACGCACCCCTTACAGTAGGCCATGTGCTGTGGGTGACAGCAGGCACAGGTCATCTGGGAAGAGGGGCTGAGGATTTTTCTAGAATAATGGGCAAATCCTTGATCCAAATATTGAAGAGTGCAGGGCTCAAATTGCAACCCTGGCGAAGGCCCCGGCCCTGGTTAAAGAATTCTGTTATTTTCTTGTCGATTTTGATGCTGCATTTGGCTTTTATTCAAGACTTTCTCTGTCTCTTCTCTCTCTCTTTCTCTCTCTCTCTCTCTCTCTCTCTCTCTCTCTCTCTCTCTCTGTCTCTATCTCTCTGTCTCTCTCTCTGTCTCTCGCGCTCTGTCTCTCTCTTTCACCTCACTCTCTGTCTGTCTCTCTCTCTCTCATTCTCCCTCTCTCTTAGCTGTGACCTTGGGTTGGCTAAGCTGCCGGGCATGCATACTGAGTGTGCACACACTTAGGCAAAGCTGCAGGGGGAATTGAGTGATAGACGTTGCTGCCAGACCACAAAAGAGAGGATAGTACATCTCACCACTCTTTGCATTATGTATGCTGTTAAGTATGCTATACATATGCTACTCAAACATGCTAAGCCACTCCATATGGTTAGACAGTCTTGCTAAAAGGAAAATAATGAGACGATTATTCAATCTGTCAATAAGACAATCAATCCCACTGCTAAAGCACAAACTGTTCTGTACTTATCCATACAAACATCAACACAGGAGGTAGGAAGGGAATGAAAGCAGATCATTATCAATCATGTTTTCTACAACCAAAGCCTGCCCTAGGTTAACACAACAGGTCTGTTAGTGTTCTGTATCTAGAATCTATAGCTCCGTCTCCTAGGTGATGCAGCCATCTCAGATGTGTTCCTCACCTTCAGTTGCCCAGTGGAGCCTGACAGGGAAGATATTATGGGCTGTTGTCTGCCTCGGCGACCACAATATCAGCCTCTGAGTGTGTGTTAAGCTGCTGTTGCTTTGAGCCCCCATACGTGCAGAAAGAAACACACAGGGAGGGAGGGAGGGAGGGAGGGAGGGAGGGAGGGAGGGAGGGAGGGATAGAGGGAGGGATGAGGGAGGGAGGAATACATGGATGGAGGGAGGGAGGGAGGGAGGGATAGAGAGATGTAGAGAGGGAGGGAGGGAGGGATAGACGGAGGGATAGAGAGATGTAGAGAGGGAGGGAGGGATAGAGGGAGGAATGTATGGAGGGATAGAGGTATGGATGTAGGGAGTGAGGGATGTCGGGAGGGATAGAGAGAGGGAGGGAGGGATAGAGGGATGTAGGGGGGATGGTGAGAGGGAGGGAGGGAGGGAGGGATAGAGAGATGTAGGGAGGGAGAGAGGGATAGAGGGAGGAATGTATGGAGGGATAGAGGTATGGATGTAGGGAGTGAGGGATGTCGGGAGGGAGAGAGGGAGGGAGGGATAGAGGGATGTAGGGGGGATGGCGAGAGGGAGGGAGGGAAAGAGGGAGAGATTGAGGGCGGGAGGGATAGAGGGAGGGAGGGAGGGAGGGAGGGATAGAGGGAGGGATGTAGGGAGGGAGGAAGGGGGAAAGAGGGAGGGATAGAGGCACAGGGAAAGGGGCAGGGAGGGAGGAAGGGATGTAGGGAGTGTTACCTCCCCTATATGGCCTCACCAAGTTGGCCAGGGTTGGCCAGGGAACTGTGTCTTTCTGTAACATCATGTGTGTATGCATGTCCACGAGTGAGGGTGTGTGTGTTCGACTGTAGAGTTTCCTAGAACACACGCCCTACTCAGCCCCCTCACCCCTGTGTCCCCTCTCTTCACCCCTCAACACCCTCTGCCCTCCCTGCCTTGCTTCATTGCTTGTGTTGGTTAGGGTTAGTTTGCAGCTGCGTCTCTCTCTCTCTGCCAGGCTGGAGTGTGAGGAGAGAGGTTAAGAGAGTCATTCAGCAGTTAAAAACGCTCAGTGGTGTGGAGCTGCTCACCCTGCCTCGCTGCCAAGCTACAGAGAAGAGAATGCTGGTTGGTTGACTGGTTAGCTGGCTGGATGTCTCTCTGACTGTCTAGCTGGCTGGCTGGTTTACTGGAAGGATCCTTGACTGGCTATAGGGTTGGCTGTCTGACTGACTATATGGCTGACTCTCTGACTGACTATAGGGCTGGCTAGCTCTGTGACTGACTATAGGGCTGGCTAGCTCTGTGACTGACTATAGGGCTGGCTCTGACTGACTATATGGCTGGCTGGCTCTCTGACTGACTATATGGCTGGCTCTCTGACTGACTATAGGGCTGGCTGGCTCTCTGACTGACTATAGGTCTGGCTGGCTCTCTGACTGACTATATTGCTGGCTCTCTGAGTGACTATATTGCTGGCTCTCTGACTGACTATATTGCTGGCTCTCTGACTGACTATAGGGCTGGCTGGCTCTCTGACTGGCTATATGGCTGGCTGTCTCTCTGACTGACTATATGGCTGGCTGTCTCTCTGACTGACTATATGGCTGGCTGGCTCTCTGACTGACTAAATGGCTGGCTGGCTCTCTGACTGACTATAGGGCTGGCTGGCTCTCTGACTGACTATAGGGATAGCTCTCTGACTGACTATAGGGCTGGCTCTCTGACGGACTATAGGGCTAGCTCTCTGACTGACTATAGGGCTAGCTCTCTGACTGACTATAGGGCTGGCGCTCTGACTGACAATAGCGATGGCTCCCTGACTGACGATTAGGCTGGCTCTCTGACTGACTACAGGGCTGTTTTTTTGACTGACTATATGGCTGGCTCCCTGACTGACTGTAGGGCTGGCTCTCTGACTGACTATAGGGCTGGCTCTCTGACTGACTATAGGGCTGGCTCTCTGACTGACTATATGGCTAGCTCTCTGACTGACTATAGGGCTGGCTAGTTCTTTGACTGACTATAGGGCTGGTTATCTGACTGACTATAGGGCTAGCTCTCTGACTGACTATAGGGCTGGCTCTCTGACTGACTATAGGGCTGGCTCTCTGACTGACTATAGGGCTGGTTTTCTGACTGACTATAGGGCTGGTTTTCTGACTGACTATAGGGCTGGCTCTCTGACTGACTATAGGGCTGGCTGGCTCTCTGACTGACTATAGGGCTGGCTGGCTCTCTGACTGACAATAGGGCTAGCTGGCTCTCTGACTGACTATAGGGCTGGCTGGCTCTCTGACTGACTATAGGGCTGGCTGGCTGGCTCTCTGACTATATGGCTGGCTGGCTCTCTGACTGACTATATGGCTGGCTCTCTGACTGACTACAGGGCTGGCTCTCTGACTGACTATAGGGCTGGCTCTCTGACTGACTATAGGGCTGGCTCTCTGACTGACTATAGGGCTGGCTCTCTGACTGACTATAGGGCTGGCTGGCTCTCTGACTGACTATAGGGCTGGCTGGCTCTCTGACTGACTATATTGCTGGCTCTCTGAGTGACTATATTGCTGGCTCTCTGACTGACTATATTGCTGGCTCTCTGACTGACTATAGGGCTGGCTCTCTGACTGACTATAGGGCTGGCTGGCTCTCTGACTGGCTATATGGCTGGCTGTCTCTCTGACTGACTATATGGCTGGCTGTCTCTCTGACTGACTATATGGCTGGCTGGCTCTCTGACTGACTAAATGGCTGGCTGGCTCTCTGACTGACTGTAGGGCTGGCTGGCTCTCTGACTGACTATAGGGATAGCTCTCTGACTGACTATAGGGCTGGCTCTCTGACGGACTATAGGGCTAGCTCTCTGACTGACTATAGGGCTAGCTCTCTGACTGACTATAGGGCTGGCTGGCTCTCTGACTGACTATAGGGCTGGCGCTCTGACTGACAATAGCGATGGCTCCCTGACTGACAATTAGGCTGGCTCTCTGACTGACTACAGGGCTGTTTTTTTGACTGACTATATGGCTGGCTCCCTGACTGACTGTAGGGCTGGCTCTCTGACTGACTATAGGGCTGGCTGGCTCTCTGACTGACTATAGGGCTGGTTATCTGACTGACTATAGGGCTGGTTATCTGACTGACTATATGGCTGGCTCCCTGACTGACTATAGGGCTGGCTCTCTGACTGACTATAGGGATAGCTCTCTGACTGACTATAGGGATAGCTCTCTGACTGACTATAGGGCTGGCTCTCTGACTGACTATAGGGCTGGCTCTCTGACTGACTATAGGGCTGGCTCTCTGACTGACTATAGGGCTGGCTAGTTCTTTGACTGACTATAGGGCTGGTTATCTGACTGACTATAGGGATAGCTCCCTGACTGACTATAGGGCTGGCTCTCTGACTGACTATAGGGCTGGCTCTCTGACTGACTATAGGGCTAGCTCTCTGACTGACTATAGGGCTGGCTCTCTGACTGACTATAGGGCTGGCTCTCTGACTGACTATAGGGCTGGTTTTCTGACTGACTATAGGACTGGTTTTCTGACTGACTATAGGGCTGGTTTTCTGACTGACTATAGGGCTGGCTCTCTGACTGACTATAGGGCTAGCTCTCTGACTGACTATAGGGCTGGCTGGCTCTCTGACTGACTATAGGGCTGGTTTTCTGACTGACTATAGGGCTAGCTCTCTGACTGACTATAGGGATAGCTCTCTGACTGACTATAGGGCTGGCTGGCTCTCTGACTGACTATAGGGCTGGCTGGCTCTCTGACTGACTGTAGGGCTAGCTCTCTGACTGACTATAGGGCTGGCTCTCTGACTGACTATAGGGCTGGCTCTCTGACTGACTATAGGGCTGGTTTTCTGACTGACTATAGGGCTGGTTTTCTGACTGACTATAGGGCTGGCTCTCTGACTGACTATAGGGCTGGCTGGCTCTCTGACTGACTATAGGGCTGGCTGGCTCTCTGACTGACAATAGGGCTAGCTGGCTCTCTGACTGACTATAGGGCTGGCTGGCTCTCTGACTGACTATAGGGCTGTCTGGCTGGCTCTCTGACTATATGGCTGGCTGGCTCTCTGACTGACTATATGGCTGGCTCTCTGACTGACTACAGGGCTGGCTCTCTGACTGACTATAGGGCTGGCTCTCTGACTGACTATAGGGCTGGCTCTCTGACTGACTATAGGGCTGGCTCTCTGACTGACTATAGGGCTGGCTGGCTCTCTGACTGACTATAGGGCTGGCTGGCTCTCTGACTGACTATATTGCTGGCTCTCTGAGTGACTATATTGCTGGCTCTCTGACTGAC
Organism: Oncorhynchus mykiss; assembly: GCF_057628025.1. Lineage (NCBI taxonomy): Eukaryota > Metazoa > Chordata > Actinopteri > Salmoniformes > Salmonidae > Oncorhynchus > Oncorhynchus mykiss. The sequence continues at coordinate 11,073,095 of NC_143051.1, read as the reverse complement.
TATATTGCTGGCTCTCTGACTGACTATAGGGCTGGCTCTCTGACTGACTATAGGGCTGGCTGGCTCTCTTACTGGCTATATGGCTGGCTGTCTCTCTGACTGACTATATGGCTGGCTGTCTCTCTGACTGACTATATGGCTGGCTGGCTCTCTGACTGACTAAATGGCTGGCTGGCTCTCTGACTGACTGTAGGGCTGGCTGGCTCTCTGACTGACTATAGGGATAGCTCTCTGACTGACTATAGGGCTGGCTCTCTGACGGACTATAGGGCTAGCTCTCTGACTGACTATAGGGCTAGCTCTCTGACTGACTATCGGGCTGGCTGGCTCTCTGACTGACTATAGGGCTGGCGCTCTGACTGACAATAGCGATGGCTCCCTGACTGACGATTAGGCTGGCTCTCTGACTGACTACAGGGCTGTTTTTTTGACTGACTATATGGCTGGCTCTCTGACTGACTATAGGGCTGGCTCTCTGACTGACTATAGGGCTGGCTCTCTGACTGACTATAGGGCTGGCTCTCTGACTGACTATAGGGCTGGCTGGCTCTCTGACTGACTATAGGGCTGGCTGGCTCTCTGACTGACTATATTGCTGGCTCTCTGAGTGACTATATTGCTGGCTCTCTGACTGACTATATTGCTGGCTCTCTGACTGACTATAGGGCTGGCTCTCTGACTGACTATAGGGCTGGCTGGCTCTCTGACTGGCTATATGGCTGGCTGTCTCTCTGACTGACTATATGGCTGGCTGTCTCTCTGACTGACTATATGGCTGGCTGGCTCTCTGACTGACTAAATGGCTGGCTGGCTCTCTGACTGACTGTAGGGCTGGCTGGCTCTCTGACTGACTATAGGGATAGCTCTCTGACTGACTATAGGGCTGGCTCTCTGACGGACTATAGGGCTAGCTCTCTGACTGACTATAGGGCTAGCTCTCTGACTGACTATAGGGCTGGCTGGCTCTCTGACTGACTATAGGGCTGGCGCTCTGACTGACAATAGCGATGGCTCCCTGACTGACAATTAGGCTGGCTCTCTGACTGACTACAGGGCTGTTTTTTTGACTGACTATATGGCTGGCTCCCTGACTGACTGTAGGGCTGGCTCTCTGACTGACTATAGGGCTGGCTGGCTCTCTGACTGACTATAGGGCTGGTTATCTGACTGACTATAGGGCTGGTTATCTGACTGACTATATGGCTGGCTCCCTGACTGACTATAGGGCTGGCTCTCTGACTGACTATAGGGATAGCTCTCTGACTGACTATAGGGATAGCTCTCTGACTGACTATAGGGCTGGCTCTCTGACTGACTATAGGGCTGGCTCTCTGACTGACTATAGGGCTGGCTCTCTGACTGACTATAGGGCTGGCTGGCTCTCTGACTGACTACAGGGCTGTTTTTTTGACTGACTATATGGCTGGCTCCCTGACTGACTGTAGGGCTGGCTCTCTGACTGACTATATTGCTGGCTCTCTGACTGACTATAGGGCTGGCTGGCTCTCTGACTGACTATAGGGCTGGCTAGTTCTTTGACTGACTATAGGGCTGGTTATCTGACTGACTATAGGGATAGCTCCCTGACTGACTATAGGGCTGGCTCTCTGACTGACTATAGGGCTGGCTCTCTGACTGACTATAGGGCTAGCTCTCTGACTGACTATAGGGCTGGCTCTCTGACTGACTATAGGGCTGGCTCTCTGACTGACTATAGGGCTGGTTTTCTGACTGACTATAGGGCTGGTTTTCTGACTGACTATAGGGCTGGTTTTCTGACTGACTATAGGGCTGGCTCTCTGACTGACTATAGGGCTAGCTCTCTGACTGACTATAGGGCTGGCTGGCTCTCTGACTGACTATAGGGCTGGTTTTCTGACTGACTATAGGGCTAGCTCTCTGACTGACTATAGGGATAGCTCTCTGACTGACTATAGGGCTGGCTGGCTCTCTGACTGACTATAGGGCTGGCTGGCTCTCTGACTGACTGTAGGGCTAGCTCTCTGACTGACTATAGGGCTGGCTCTCTGACTGACTATAGGGCTGGCTCTCTGACTGACTATAGGGCTGGTTTTCTGACTGACTATAGGGCTGGTTTTCTGACTGACTATAGGGCTGGCTCTCTGACTGACTATAGGGCTGGCTGGCTCTCTGACTGACTATAGGGCTGGCTGGCTCTCTGACTTACAATAGGGCTAGCTGGCTCTCTGACTGACTATAGGGCTGGCTGGCTCTCTGACTGACTATAGGGCTGGCTGGCTGGCTCTCTGACTATATGGCTGGCTGGCTCTCTGACTGACTATATGGCTGGCTCTCTGACTGACTACAGGGCTGGCTCTCTGACTGACTATAGGGCTGGCTCTCTGACTGACTATAGGGCTGGCTCTCTGACTGACTATAGGGCTGGCTCTCTGACTGACTATAGGGCTGGCTGGCTCTCTGACTGACTATAGGGCTGGCTGGCTCTCTGACTGACTATATTGCTGGCTCTCTGAGTGACTATATTGCTGGCTCTCTGACTGAGTATATTGCTGGCTCTCTGACTGACTATAGGGCTGGCTCTCTGACTGACTATAGGGCTGGCTGGCTCTCTTACTGGCTATATGGCTGGCTGTCTCTCTGACTGACTATATGGCTGGCTGTCTCTCTGACTGACTATATGGCTGGCTGGCTCTCTGACTGACTAAATGGCTGGCTGGCTCTCTGACTGACTGTAGGGATAGCTCTCTGACTGACTATAGGGCTGGCTCTCTGACGGACTATAGGGCTAGCTCTCTGACTGACTATAGGGCTAGCTCTCTGACTGACTATCGGGCTGGCTGGCTCTCTGACTGACTATAGGGCTGGCGCTCTGACTGACAATAGCGATGGCTCCCTGACTGACGATTAGGCTGGCTCTCTGACTGACTACAGGGCTGTTTTTTTGACTGACTATATGGCTGGCTCCCTGACTGACTGTAGGGCTGGCTCCCTGACTGACTGTAGGGCTGGCTCTCTGACTGACTATAGGGCTGGTTATCTGACTGACTATAGGGATAGCTCTCTGACTGACTATAGGGCTGGCTCTCTGACTGACTATAGGGCTGGCTCTCTGACTGACTATAGGGCTAGCTCTCTGACTGACTATAGGGCTGGCTCTCTGACTGACTATAGGGCTGGCTCTCTGACTGACTATAGGGCTGGTTTTCTGACTGACTATAGGGCTGGTTTTCTGACTGACTATAGGGCTGGTTTTCTGACTGACTATAGGGCTGGCTCTCTGACTGACTATAGGGCTGGCTCTCTGACTGACTATAGGGCTGGTTTTCTGACTGACTATAGGGCTGGTTTTCTGACTGACTATAGGGCTGGTTTTCTGACTGACTATAGGGCTGGTTTTCTGACTGACTATAGGGCTGGTTTTCTGACTGACTATAGGGCTGGCTCTCTGACTGACTTTTGGGCTGGCTCAGTGATCAAATGCTCCCTCAACACTTTCCTAACACTGTCTGTTCCTTTCAGTACTATCCCCTGTCTTGTCTTGCACAAACCCTGGCTGGCTCTGGTGTTGTCTTACTCCTCCTTGTCCCATATAAGTGCCTGGGAACCTTACACGTTAGGCAAAGTGTGTGTGTATGTTTGTGTGTGTGTGTGTGTATGTTTGTGTGTGTGTGTGTGTGTATATTTGTCTGTGCTTGTCCGTTTGTGTGCAATGGATGCGTGCATGTATGCAGACAGAGGAAGGGTTGTTCAAAGCTGTTGTGTTGGGATAGAGGACAGGACAGAAAACTCTGTGTGTTCTGGGACTATACTGCCTGTCTGTGTGGAGACATATCTGCATTAGAGTACAAGTTGATATGAATCAGACAGTCCTGTTTGCCATTCCATTAAAACACACTCTCTCGCTAACTCTCTCTTTCTCTCTCTCTCCTTCTCTATCACTCCCTCTCTCTATCACTTCCTTTCTCTCTCCATCTCTCTCTCTCTCTCTCTCGCTCCCTCTTTCTCTCAATTCAATTCAAATAACTTTATTGCCATGGGAAACATATGTTCACGTTGCCAAAGCAAATGGAATAGGCAAAAGGGAAATAAACAAGGGTAACATTAGTAAACAATGTTTACAAAAGTTTTAAAAGAATATAGACATTTCAAATTGTATTTTATTGGCTATGTACACTGTTGTAACAATGTGCAAGTAGTTGAAGTATGAAAGGGATAGTAAATAAACAGATAAATAATATTTACAAAGTTGTTTGTGAGTCTCTGTTTTTGGTTGGATATGTTTCTGAATTTCCTTATTAGGGATTTTTTGTATTCTTCATCAAACCATTTGTCGTTGTTGTGATTTTCTTAGGATGTGTGCTTAAAAAACGTTTATTTGATAGGGAAGCTGAAAGGTACTACTGCCAAGTTTACATCTTCACTATTGCTTTGAATGGTTTTATCCAGGAAGTTGTCTAAAATAGATTTGTTGTTGCCCAATTATTGTTGGTAGGTTTCCACACTACTTTCCTTCCATCTATAGTGTTTCTTAATAGTATGCATTTTGTTCGGCTTTGATGACTCATGATTGAATACTGCTCTGTTCAAGTAGGCTGTGATTTTGCTGTATCTGATAGGGGTGTCAGTGTGCTGACTGTGAACGCTCTGAGAGACTCTGGGTTCGGTGAAACAGTCATCTACAGTATTACTGATGAGCTGTGGCTGTGCATACTGTAGGAGTCTGCCATTGACTATGTACAGACCCAGCGTGCGACAGAGCTGCAAGTTGTGACCCATTTTAGTTGGTTGTTTTGTCATAGCATATCTGGGAAGGAATACTGTCACCTCTAGGTGTTTGTCCCCGGGTTCTTGTCCAGTTCTGGCCTTTAGGTCACTACATATTAGTACGCGTTCATGATTGACCTCTCCCTCTAGGATGGAGATACGGTTTTCATTCAATTATGGAGATTCTAGTGGGGGGATATACTGCAGGTAGCACACAGGAGGACATTTTTCTCTGTTGAGATAATCACTTTTTTGAATTCCTAGCCAAATGTAAAATTTTCCTGTTTTGATGAATGTAATAGAGTGGGTTAAGTCTGTTCTATAGCTATATTTCTCTTTCTGTCCCCCTTACTCTCCCTCTCTCTTGCTTCATTCTCTCTTTATCTCTCGCTCTCCCTCTCTCTTTCTCTGCTTCTCTCACTCACCTTCTCTCTCTCACTCTTGCTCACTCCATCTCTCACTCTCTATTGCGTGCTTGAGCTCTCTCTCTTTAGCGCTTTCTCTCTCTCTCTCCTCTCTCGCGCTCTTATTTTCCTTCTCTCTCTTACTTTTTCTCTCTCTCTCTTACTTTTTTTCTCTCTCTCTCTTTCTCTCTTTCTCTCTCTCTCTTTCTCTCTCTCTCTTACTTTTTTTCTCTCTTTCTCTTTCTCTCTCTCTCTTACTTTTTTTCTCTCTCTCTCTTTCTCTCTCTCTTTCTCTTTCTCTCTCTCTTTCTCTTTCTCTCTTTCTCTCTTTCTCTCTCTCTTTCTCTTTCTCTCTCTCTTTCTCTTTCTCTCTTTCTCTCCCTCTTACTTTTCCTCTCTCTTTCTCTCTTTCTCTCTCTCTCTTTCTCCCTCTCTCTTTCTCTCTTTCTCTCTCTCTCTTTCTCTCTCTCTTTCTCTCTCTCTCTCTCTTTCTCTCTCTCTTTCTCTTTCTCTCTCTCTTTCTCTTTCTCTCTTTATCTCCCTCTTACTTTTCCTCTCTCTTTCTCTCTCTTTCTCTCTCTCTCTCTCTCTCTTTCTCTTTCTCTCTTTATCTCCCTCTTACTTTTCCTCTCTCTTTCTCTCTTTCTCTCTCTCTCTTTCTCCCTCTCTCTCTCTCTTTCTCGCTCTCTCTTTCTCTTTCTCTCTCTCTCTTTCTCTCTCTCTCTCTCTTTCTCTCTCTCTTTCTCTTTCTCTTATTTTCCTTATTTTCCTCTTACTTTTTCTCTCTCTCTCTCTTTCTCTCTCTCTCTCTTTCTCTCTCTCTTTCTCTTTCTCTCTTTATCTCCCTCTTACTTTTCCTCTCTCTTTCTCTCTTTCTCTCTCTCTCTTTCTCCCTCTCTCTTTCTCTCTTTCTCTCTCTCTCTTTCTCTCTCTCTCTCTTTCTCTCTCTCTCTCTTTCTCTCTCTATTTCTCTTTCTCTCTTTATCTCCCTCATACTTTTCCTCTCTCTTTCTCTTTTTCTCTCTCTCTCTTTCTCTTTCCCTCTCTCTCTTTCTCTCTATCTCTTTCTCTCTCTCTCTTTCTCTCTCTCTCTTTCTCTCTCTCTTACTTTTCCTCTCTCTTTCTCTCTCTCTTTCTCTCTCTCTTTCTCTTTCTCTCTTTATCTCCCTCTTACTTTTCCTCTCTCTTTCTCTCTCTCTTTCTCTCTTTATCTCCCTCTTACTTTTCCTCTCTCTTTCTCACTCTCTCTTTCTCTCTCTCTCTTTCTCTTTATCTCCCTCTTACTTTTCCTCTCTCTTTCTCTCTCTCTCTTTCTCTCTCTCTCTTTCTCTCTCTCTTTATTGGCTTTATTGGCATGGGAAACATATGCTTACATGCCTAAGCAAGTGAAATATCATGTTTATATACAGTGTTGTAACAATGTGCAAATAGTTAAAGTACAAAAGGGAAAATACATAAACATAAATATGGGTTTTATTTACAATGTTGTTTGTTCTTCACTGGTTGCCCTTTTCTCGTGGCAACAGGTCACAAATCTTGCTGCTGTGATGGCACACTGTGGTATTTCACCCAGTAGATATGGGAGTTTATCAAAATTGGATTTGTTTTCCGAATTCTTTGTGGGTCTGTGTAATCTGAGGGAAATATGTGTCTCTAATATTTGGCAGGAGGTTAGGAAGTGCAGCTCAGTTTCCACCTCATTTTGTGGGCAGTGAGCACATAGCCTGTCTTCTCTTGAGAGCCATGTCTGACTACGGCGGCCTTTCTCAATAGCAAGGCTATGCTCACTGAGTCTGTACATAGTCAAAGCTTTCCTTAAGTTTGGGTCAGTCACAGTGGTCAGTTATTCTGCCACTGTGTACTCTCTGTTTAGGACCAAATACCATTCTAGTTTGCTTTGTTTTTTGTTAATTCTTTCCAATGTGTCAACTAATTATCTTTTTGTTTTCTCATGATTTAGTTGGGTCTAATTGTGCTGTTGTCCTGGGGCTCTGTAGGTTGTGTTTGTGTTTGTGAACAGAATCCCAGGACCAGCTTGCTTAGGGGACTCTTCTCCAGGTTCATGTCTCTGTAGGTGATGGCTTTGTTATGGAAGGTTTGGGAATCGCTTCCATTTAGGCGGTTGTAAAATGTAATAGCTCTTTTCTGGATTGTTATAATTAGTGGGTATCGTCCTAATTCTGCTCTGCATGCATTATTATGTGTTTTACGTTGTACACAGAGGATGTTTTTGCAAAATTCTAAATTTGGTGTTTGTCCCATTTTGTGAATTGGTTTGTGAGCGGACCCCAGATCTCTCTCTCTCTCTCTCTCTCTCTCTCTCTCTCTCTCTCTCTCTCTCTCTCTCTCTCTCTCTCTCTCTCTCTCTCAACCTGCTAGTGCTAAATAACCTTTAAAATGTCTTCCAGGAAAGAACCAAACTGCCTGGCAGACTAAACGAAAGAAGAACAAATATTAAGTATGTGTCTGTTATTGTTTTCAACTTGTCCTTAAGACAAGTACTCATTGTGGTAGCTTTTGGCGGAAAAATTATACTTTTCACACAATTCAGAGGGAAATTTGGTCTGACAGTGCCCTTTTCAACCTACTGTTTAGGTTACACAGTCCATTACCACTGTCTAGGTCACACAGTCCATTACCTCTGTCTAGGTTACACAGACCACTGTCTAGGTCACACAGTCCATTACCACTGTCTAGGTTACACAGCCCATTACCACTGTCTAGGTTACACAGTCCATTACCACTGTCTAGGTTACACAGTCCATTACCACTGTCTAGGTCACACAGTCCATTACCTCTGTCTAGGTTACACAGACCACTGTCTAGGTTACACAGTCCATTACCACTGTCTAGGTCACACAGTCCATTACCACTGTCTAGGTTACACAGTCCATTACCACTGTCTAGGTTACACAGTCCATTACCACTGTCTATGTTACACAGTCCATTACCCCTGTCTAGGTCACACAGTCCATTACCACTGTCTAGGTTACACAGTCCATTACCACTGTCTAGGTTACACAGTCCATTACCACTGTCTATGTTACACAGTCCATTACCACTGTCTAGGTTACACAGTCCATTATCACTGTCTAGGTTACACAGTCCATTACCACTGTCTATGTTACACAGTCCATTACCACTGTCCAGGTTACACAGACCACTGTCTATGTTACACAGTCCATTACCACTGTCTAGGTCACACAGTCCATTACCACGGTCTAGGTTACACAGTCCATTACCACTGTCTAGGTTACACAGTCCATTACCACTGTCTAGGTTACACAGTCCATTACCACTGTCTAGGTTACACAGTCCATTACCACTGTCTAGGTTACACAGACGATTACCACTGTCTAGGTTACACAGTCCATTACCACTGTCTAGGTCACACAGTCCATTACCGCTGTCTAGGTCACACAGTCCATTACCACTGTCTAGGTTACACAGTCCATTACCACTGTCTAGGTTACACAGTCCATTACCACTGTCTAGGTTACACAGTCCATTACCACTGTCTATGTTACACAGTCCATTACCACTGTCTAGGTTACACAGTCCATTATCACTGTCTAGGTTACACAGCCCATTACCACTGTCTAGGTTACACCGTCCATTACCACTGTCTAGGTTACACGGTCCATTATCACTGTCTAGGTTACACAGCCCATTACCACTGTCTAGGTTACACAGTCCATTACCACTGTCTAGGTTACACAGTCCATTATCACTGTCTAGGTTACACAGCCCATTACCACTGTCTAGGTTACACCGTCCATTACCACTGTGTAGGTCACACAGTCCATTATCATTGTCTAGGTCACACAGTCCATTACCACTGTCTAGGTTACACAGCCCATTACCCCTGTCTAGGTTACACAGTCCATTACCACTGTCTAGGTCACACAGTCCATTACCACTGTCTAGGTTACACAGCCCATTACCCCTGTCTAGGTTACACAGTCCATTACCCCTGTCTAGGTCACACAGTCCATTACCACTGTCTAGGTTACACAGACCACTGTCTAGGTTACACAGTCCATTACCACTGTCTATGTTGCACAGTCCATTACCACTGTCTAGGTTACACAGTCCATTATCACTGTCTAGGTCACACAGTCCATTACCCCTGTCTAGGTTACACAGTCCATTACCACTGTCTAGGTTACACAGTCCATTACCACTGTCTATGTTACACAGTCCATTATCACTGTCTAGGTCACACAGTCCATTACCCCTGTCTAGGTTACACAGTCCATTACCACTGTCTAGGTTACACAGACCATTACCCCTGTCTAGGTCACACAGTCCATTACCACTGTCTAGGTTACACAGTCCATTACCACTGTCTAGGTTACACAGTCCATTACCACTGTCTAGGTTACACAGTCCATTACCACTGTCTAGGTTACACAGTCCATTACCACTGTCCAGGTCACACAGTCCATTACCGCTGTCTAGGTCACACAGTCCATTACCACGGTCTAGGTTACACAGCCCATTACCACTGTCTAGGTTACACAGTCCATTACCACTGTCTAGGTTACACAGCCCATTACCTCTGTCTAGGTCACACAGTCCATTACCACTGTCTAGGTTACACAGTCCATTACCACTGTCTAGGTTACACAGCCCATTATCACTGTCTAGGTTACACAGTCCATTACCACTGTCTAGGTTACACAGTCCATTACCACTGTCTAGGTTACACAGCCCATTATCACTGTCTAGGTCACACAGTCCATTACCACTGTCTATGTTACACAGCCCATTACCACTGTCTAGGTTACACAGTCCATTACCACTGTCTAGGTTACACAGCCCATTACCCCTGTCTAGGTTACACAGTCCATTACCACTGTCTATGTTACACAGTCCATTACCACTGTCTAGGTTACACAGTCCATTATCACTGTCTAGGTTACACAGCCCATTACCCCTGTCTAGGTTACACCGTCCATTACTGCTGTCTAGGTCACACAGTCCATTATCATTGTCTAGGTTACACAGACCACTGTCTAGGTCACACAGTCCATTACCACTGTCTAGGTTACACAGTCCATTACCACTGTCTAGGTTACACAGTCCATTACCCCTGTCTAGGTTACACAGTCCATTACCTCTGTCTAGGTTACACAGTCCATTACCACTGTCTAGGTTACACAGTCCATTACCACTGTCTAGGTTACACAGTCCATTACCACTGTCTAGGTTACACAGTCCATTACCTCTGTCTAGGTTACACAGTCCATTACCACTGTCTATGTTACACAGTCCATTACCACTGTCTAGGTTACACAGTCCATTACCACTGTCTAGGTTACACAGTCCATTACCACTGTCTATGTTACACAGTCCATTACCACTGTCTAGGTTACACAGTCCATTATCACTGTCTAGGTTACACAGCCCATTACCACTTTCTAGGTTGCACCGTCCATTACCACTGTCTAGGTTACACAGTCCATTATCACTGTCTAGGTTACACAGCCCATTACCACTGTCTAGGTTACAGAGTCCGTTACCACTGTCTAGGTTACACAGTCCATTATCACTGTCTAGGTTACACAGCCCATTACCACTGTCTAGGTTACACCGTCCATTACCACTGTGTAGGTCACACAGTCCATTATCATTGTCTAGGTCACACAGTCCATTACCACTGTCTAGGTTACACAGCCCATTACCCCTGTCTAGGTTACACAGTCCATTACCACTGTCTAGGTCACACAGTCCATTACCACTGTCTAGGTTACACAGCCCATTACCCCTGTCTATGTTACACAGTCCATTACCCCTGTCTAGGTCACACAGTCCATTACCACTGTCTAGGTTACACAGTCCATTACCACTGTCTAGGTTACACAGTCCATTACCACTGTCTAGGTTACACAGTCCATTATCACTGTCTAGGTCACACAGTCCATTACCCCTGTCTAGGTTACACAGTCCATTACCTCTGTCTAGGTTACACAGACCATTACCCCTGTCTAGGTTACACAGTCCATTACCACTGTCTAGGTTACACAGCCCATTACCACTGTCTAGGTTACACAGTCCATTACCACTGTCTAGGTTACACAGACCACTGTCTAGGTTACACAGTCCATTACCACTGTCTATGTTACACAGTCCATTACCACTGTCTAGGTTACACAGTCCATTACCACTGTCTATGTTACACAGTCCATTACCACTGTCTAGGTTACACAGTCCATTACCACTGTCTAGGTTACACAGACCACTGTCTAGGTTACACAGTCCATTACCACTGTCTAGGTTACACAGTCCATTACCACTGTCTAGGTTACACAGTCCATTACCACTGTCTAGGTTACACCTTCCATTACCACTGTCTATGTTACACAGTCCATTACCCCTGTCTAGGTTACACAGACCACTGTCTAGGTTACACAGTCCATTACCCCTGTCTAGGTTACACAGTCCATTACCACAGTGTGTGTTTGTTATATGTATGTATAGATGCTTGGCAACTGTGATAATGTATGTGACTGGATAACAAGTAAAACTCTTTATCTCTAAATAAACACGTCTTCCTTGTCCACATTTGGTCTACACACATGAACACACACACACACACACACACACACACACACACACACACACACACACACACACACACACACACACACGCACACACACACACACATAAACGTATCATCTCCAGTATTCTAATCAGAGTTGGCCAATTAGCTGCCGTCGTGTTACTCCTCTGAATTGGAGGGCCTGAGTGGCTGATTGAATTGCAAAGCAGAGTGGATCAGACAGCCTGCAGCACTGAAAAGAAGGGGGGGGGGGTCCAGTCAATCAAATCACATTGTATTTGTCACATGTTTCGTAAACAACAGGCGTAGACTAACGGGGAAATGCTTACTGGCCGTTCTCAACAATGCAGAGAGAAAGACAATAGAGAAATAATAGAAAAGACTATGCCAGAGTGGATGTGCAGGGGTACGAGGTAATTGACGTAGATATTTACATAGAACTAGGAGTAAAGTGACATAATAATAATAATAGATTGGCTGTATACACTGGGTACTAGTACCAAGTGGATGTGCAGGGATACGAGGTAATTGACGTAGATATTTACATAGAACTAGGAGTAAAGTGACATAATAATAATAATAGATTGGCTGTATACACTGGGTACTAGTACCAAGTGGATGTGCAGGGGTACGAGGTAATTGACGTAGATATTTACATAGAACTAGGAGTAAAGTGACATAATAATAATAATAGATTGGCTGTATACACTGGGTACTAGTACCAAGTGGATGTGCAGGGGTACGAGGTAATTGACGTAGATATTTACATATAACTATGAGTAAAGTGACATAATAAACATTAGCAGCAGTGTCTGTGATGAGAGAACTTAGTGCAATACGGGTCAGTGCAGATAGTCCAGGTAGGTATTTGGTTAGCTATTTATCAGTCTTATGGCTTGGGGGTAGAAGCTGTTCAGGGTCCTGTTGGATCCAGACTTGGTGCATCAGTACTGCTTGCTGTGCGGTAGCAGAGAGAACAGTCTATGACTTGGGTGGCTGAAATCTTTGACAATTTTAGGGCCTTCCTCTGACACTGCCTGGCATAGAGACAGGGTGTTAGGGCCTTCCTCTGACACCGCCTGGCATAGAGACAGGGTGTTAGGGCCTTCTTCTGACACCGCCTGGCATAGAGACAGGGTGCTATCCTGTACAGTATCTGTATGAGATCTGCATTCCATACTGTAACCTCTCCCTCTCCCTCTCCCTCTATCTCTCTCTCTCTCCTTCCTTCCCCCTCTCTCTCTCTACAGCTCCCTTCCCTCTATCTCTCTCTACAGCCTACCTCCCTCCCTCTCTCTCTCTCTCTCTCTCACTCTCTCTCTCTCTCTCCCACCCTCACTCCCACAGGTTATGAGCTTCCAACTATGATAATAGAGAAAGAATTTATGTCTGGCTTCACAGATGGAGAGAAAGAATCAATATGTTTCTATGGGAGTGGAAAGCATTGGGCTTATGTTACACCAGGGACAGAGTCCAGCCCACCCACCCACGCAGGCCACACACACACACACACACACACACACACACACACACACACACACACACACACACACACTGTGCCTCTCCTAAGCACTACCCACTGAGACTGATTGGGAGAGAGTGGGCTTGAAGGATTTGTGAAAAGAGAGAAAGAGAGGGAGAGAGAGAGACAGAGAAAGAGAGGGAGAGAGAGAGACAGAGAAAGAGAGGGAGAGAGAGACAGAGAAAGAGAGGGAGAGAGAGAGACAGAGAAAGAGAGAGAGAGCTCTCACACAGTGGCTGAGGATTACCAGACACCAACCTGCAAACGAACCAATCATGTGTATTACAACAGTGTGTGAGTGAGAGAGAGAAGAGGAGAGAGAAAGAGAGTGAAAAGAGACGAGAGAAAAGGAGAGACAGATGGTCACAGAGGGGAGGCGTACCAAGCTGGCTGTGAAGACAACATTGCGGTTTCTTCATGTCAGAAACAGAAGGATTATCTGTGATCTGTAAATGTCAGCAGAAATCATAAAAAATTCAGTCTGCGTAATCATCCAATACTCAGTCAGTGTAATCATCCAATACTCAGTCAGCGTAATCATCCAATACTCAGTCAGTGTAATGATTCAATACTCAGTCAGTGTAATCATTCAATACTCAGTCAGCGTAATCATCCAATACTCAGTCAGTGTAATGATTCAATACTCAGTCAGTGTAATCATCCAATACTCAGTCAGCGTAATGATTCAATACTCAGTCAGCGTAATGATTCAATACTCAGTCAGTGTAATGATTCAATACTCAGTCAGTGTAATCATCCAATACTCAGTCAGTGTAATGATTCAATACTCAGTCAGTGTAATGATTCAATACTCAGTCAGTGTAATGATTCAATACTCAGTCAGCGTAATCATCCAATACTCAGTCAGCATAATGATTCAATACTCAGTCAGTGTAATGATTCAATACTCAGTCAGTGTAATGATTCAATACTCAGTCAAGGTCTATCGCTGTACAGATGTTGAGTCTTCATTCATACACAGCCACCCTCAGAATCACTTCCACTACCTGAGGCTAAATCATTTGAGACATTATGGATTACTCGCTCTATCATTTGCAAACACACTGCTATGTTCTGGTATTATTGATCCACCTTGGTACCATAAGACTGACTGTCTGGCTAACTGACTCTCTTTCTTTCTTTCTTTCTTTCTTTCTTTCTTTCTTTCTTTCTTTCTTTCTTTCTTTCTCTCTTTCTCTCTCTTTCTCTCTCTTTCTCTCTTTCTCTCTCTTTCTCTCTCTTTCTTTCTTTCTCTCTCTTTCTTTCTTTCTTTCTCTCTCTCTTTTTCTCTCTCTCTCAATTCAATCTCCCTCCTTCCCTCCCCACCTCTCCCTCTCCCTCCCCACCTCTCCCTCTCTGTCTGTTCCTGAGTCATTGTCAGGGAAGCAGGATGTCTAGGGAGGATGTACTATAATGCTTTAGCCCCAGTATACAGACAGAGCTCAGACAACAACACATCAAGCAGGAGACTAGCTGTGTCTGTCTGTCTGTCTGTCTGTCTGTCTGTCTGTCTGTCCCTCACATCAACACAACAGGCAGGAGACTAGCTATCTGTCTGCCTGCATGTCTGTCCCTCACGTCAATACAATGTCCCTAATTAGTCCCACATTGTGTGTTCTGTTCTCTACATTACAGTTATGTGTGTGTATGTGTGTGTGTGTGTGTGTGTGTATATGTGTGTTAGTTTTTATTTGGACTGAGTTTGATGAAACCATGTTAACATCCCTAGACAGCAGTCTACCTATCTGACCTGTCTATCTATCTGACCTGTCTGACCGGTCTACCTATCTGACCTGTGTGACCTATCTGACCTGTCTGACCGGTCTACCTATCTGACCTGTGTGACCTATCTGACCTGTCTGACCGGTCTACCTATCTGACCTGTGTGACCTGTCTGACCTGTGTGACCTATCTGACCGGTCTACCTGTCTACCTATCTGACCTGTCTACCTGTCTGATCTGTCTACCTATCTGACCTGTGTACCTGTCTGACCTGTCTACCTATCTGACCTGTCTCTCTCTCTCCTCAGCTAATGTTTATCTGTCTCTCTCTCCTCAGCTAGTGTTTACCTGTCTCTCTCTCCTCAGCTAGTGTTTACCTGTCTCTCTCTCCTCAGCTAATGTTTACCTGTCTCTCTCTCCTCAGGTAGTGTTTACCTGTCTCTCTCTCTCCTCAGCTAGTGTTTACCTGTCTCTCTCTCCTCAGGTAGTGTTTACCTGTCTCTCTCTCCTCAGGTAGTGTTTACCTGTCTCTCTCTCCTCAGCTAATGTTTACCTGTCTCTCTCTCCTCAGCTAGTGTTTACCTGTCTCTCTCTCTCCTCAGCTAATGTTTATCTGTCTCTCTCTCCTCAGCTAGTGTTTACCTGTCTCTCTCTCCTCAGCTAGTGTTTACCTGTCTGTCTCTCCTCAGCTAGTGTTTACCTGTCTCTCTCTCTCCTCAGCTAATGTTTACCTGTCTCTCTCCTCAGCTAGTGTTTACCTGTCTCTCTCTCCTCAGGTAATGTTTACCTGTCTCTCTCTCCTCAGCTAATGATTACCTGTCTCTCTCTCCTCAGGTAGTGCTGGGGCCCTGAGAGGAAGCAGTGCTGTGTTCTGATTGGAGGACCCCTTCATGGGCTGCATCCCGTGCTGACACACAGGAGGGACTGGAGGAATTCTGTTGAATGCGGTAGGACCCCCTAAATCCCTCCTCATCCCCTCCCCTATCATACAATGAACATTCTACCTGCATCTGTGTGTCGTGAAATTGACATCTGAGTCGTGGGAGTGTTGTTGCTCCGTATCTCTAAAACACACTACATGACCAAAAGTATAGAACACCCTGCACACATCTTAGAACACCCTGCACACATCTTAGAACACCCTGCACACATCTTAGAACACCCTGCACACATCTTAGAACACCCTGCACACATCTTAGAACACCCTGCACACACCCTGTACCTGTGATAGAACACCCTGCACCTGTGATAGAACACCCTGCACCCGTGATAGAACACCCTGCACCCGTGATAGAACACCCTGCACACGTGATAGAACACCCTGTACCTGTGATAGAACACCCTGCACCCGTGATAGAACACCCTGCACCCGTGATAGAACACCCTGCACCCGTGATAGAACACCCTGCACCCGTGATAGAACACCCTGCACCCGTGATAGAACACCTTTCACCCGTGATAAAACACCCTGCACCCGTGATAGAACACCCTGTACCCTTGATAGAACACCTTGCACCCGTGATAGAACACCCTGTACCCTTGATAGAACACCCTGCACCCATGATAAAACACCCTGTACCTGTGATAAAACACCCTGTACCTGTGATAGAACACCCTGCACCCGTGATAGAACACCCTGCACCCGTGATAGAACACCTTGCACCCGTGATAGAACACCCTGCACCTGTGATAGAACACCCTGCACCCGTGATAGAACACCTTTCACCCGTGATAGAACACCCTGCACCCGTGATAGAACACCCTGCACCCGTGATAGAACACCCTGCACCCATGATAAAACACCCTGTACCCGTGATAGAACACCCTGCACCTGTGATAGAACACCCTGCACCCGTGATAGAACACCTTGCACCCTTGATAGAACACCCTGCACCCGTGATAGAACACCCTGCACCCGTGATAGAACACCTTGCACCCGTGATAGAACACCCTGCACCCATGATAGAACACCCTGCACCCGTGATAGAACACCCTGCACCCGTGATAGAACACCCTGTACCCGTGATAGAACACCCTGCACCCGTGATAGAACACCCTGCATCCGTGATAGAACACCCTGCACCCGTGATAAAACACCCTGTACCTGTGATAAAACACCCTGTACCTGTGATAGAACACCCTGCACCCGTGATAGAACACCCTGCACCCGTGATAGAACACCTTGCACCCGTGATAGAACACCCTGCACCTGTGATAGAACACCCTGCACCCGTGATAGAACACCTTTCACCCGTGATAGAACACCCTGCACCCGTGATAGAACACCCTGCACCCGTGATAGAACACCCTGCACCCATGATAAAACACCCTGTACCCGTGATAGAACACCCTGCACCTGTGATAGAACACCCTGCACCCGTGATAGAACACCTTGCACCCTTGATAGAACACCCTGCACCCGTGATAGAACACCCTGCACCCGTGATAGAACACCTTGCACCCGTGATAGAACACCCTGCACCCATGATAGAACACCCTGCACCCGTGATAGAACACCCTGCACCCGTGATAGAACACCCTGTACCCGTGATAGAACACCCTGCACCCGTGATAGAACACCCTGCATCCGTGATAGAACACCCTGCACCCGTGATAGAACACCTTGCACCCGTGATAGAACACCCTGCACCCGTGATAGAACACCTTGCACCCATGATAGAACACCCTGCACCCATGATAGAACACCCTGCACCCGTGATAGAACACCCTGCACCCGTGATAGAACACCCTGCATCCGTGATAGAACACCCTGCACCCGTGATAGAACACCTTGCACCCGTGATAGAACACCCTGCACCCGTGATAGAACACCCTGCACCCATGATAGAACACCCTGCACCCGTGATAGAACACCTTGCACCCATGATAGAACACCCTGCACCCATGACAGAACACCCTGCACCCGTGATAGAACACCCTGCACCCATGATAGAACACCTTGCACCCATGATAGAACACCCTGCAAAAAACAGCAGATTATGTCCTACCGATGCAGGATGCTAATTTTCTCAAATCAAAAACAACAGCAAATGCTCCAGTGGCGCTACTATCGCGGTTCTCAGCTTTAATGTATGGCTACGTTCCATGTATGATTAATGTAAAGCTAATGTGTGTTAGTCTGTCAGTGAGAACCTAATGGTAACAGATAGCAGCCCACTGACTCTGAAGCTAGCTGAGTGTCTTTCTTTATCAATGGGATACAACTCTCTCTATGCTAGCTTGGTTAAACCGGATTTCAGTCAGTGTCGGTGAGAACCTAATGGTTCCTGAGTGTCTTTTAAATCAGAATCAGCTCTCAATATTATCCGGCTTAAACTAGACCTACGTAGTCCATCATGGCTTGATTCACAGGGTTGGTAATTCATCTGAAAGTCATTCTCCCTGCCCAGATGCCTGAAGCACTCTGATGAAATTGTAATCCTGAAATATGTCTTTTTTTAAATTTATTTTTTAGATCTGCTCGTTCATTACCTTATATAAGTGTTCCCAAAACAGTGGATCGCGAAACATTCCTGTAAAAAACAACGATAAAGCCTTGCATTCCTCATTTTTCTGTCTCGGCTGTTGGCAGTTGGTGCACTTGTTTCAGCTGCCCTGCACGCCAGATAGGCGAAGTGTTCCCATGTTTAACCTTGCATGTGTCTGAAATCACAAACTCCGCCTACCTATGGGCCTACCGCTAGCCAATCAGATTGTTCAGATCACCGTGTCTGCTCTCTGAAGCTTCCTCGAGCCCACAGCAAAGTATGTTGATACTACTGTGATTTCAAAACATCTAAAACCACGACTAAAGAGAGAGACTGTCAACGAATTCAGCAAAGAGCTGCAGTTTTTATGTGTTAGTTCATGTTGAAGTTTTTAGTCATCACTGTCAACACTTTTTATTCAACGCTTTTATAGGCCATGAAATGTGCTTCTACCAGCACTACATCTTCTTTCAACGAGTAGCAAAGTGTATGGATAAGCTTGCGTTGTTATTATTACAGGGTTGTGTCTTTTTTAATAATATTTTTCATAACTTTCTCTGGTCATAGGAGTAACAACATGAATTTGTGCATGAGGCGTTAATTCGCCATCAGCTGGAAGACGGTGTCCACTTTCTGGTCAGTCTAACGCCTCGATCAGACCAAAAGCGGCATTGCGTTTTGGTTCACCAGGATGTACATTCATTTCCAATGGAACGCTGAGTTTGCCTTGCAGCACTGCGTTGCAGAGGCAGTTGCAGTGCGTTCTGGGTGATGCGTACGTTGGATAAATCCAACGTACGCATCAAATTGTACTCGTAGACGTGACAGAAATAGTAGCAAAAGGTGAAAGTTGAACTGTTGTTGCTCACATATCCAGTAACAGTTTTGGAATTACATAAGTTATTACGCAGCATTGATGCGATGACTCTGTCAGTCTGATCAAGGCGTTAGCTGAGGGATGGTCAGAGCTCTCCCTCCGCTGGGTCGTCACTAGTTACCACAGCCACAAAATCATTAACCTTAAACCTATGCCTAACCTTAACCACACAGTTCACATTATGCCTAACCCTAACCTTGAATTCATTTTTGTCTTCATGAATTTTTACGATATATCCAATTTTGGACTTTGTGGCTGTGCTATCTAGTGGAAACACAGACTGAGCATCAGATGCATGCCAATAAAATACAGTTAACAAATGATTTCAATCTATGCTCAATCAGCTGTTCCACAAATGATGATCTATTACCAGAGTGATCTTCTACCTCAAGTATTTTTATATCATTGTTTAAAGGGTCTGAGAAGTTAAACGGAACAACTAAAGGCTTCCTTGGAACTATGGCAATGCAGCCTTAGGCAAAAACACAACCAGAAACAGTGGGCTCAGCATAGCATAGGCCCCTGGTGTCCACTAGCATAGACTCCTGGTGTCCACTAGCATAGACCCCTGGTGTCCACTAGCATAGACTCCTGGTGTCCACTAGCATAGACCCCTGGTGTCCACTAGCATAGACTTCTGGTGTCCACTATCATAGACTCCTGGTGTCCACTAGCATAGACCCCTGGTGTCCACTAGCATAGACTTCTGGTGTCCACTAGCATAGATCCCTGGTGTCTAATAGCATAGACCCCTGGTGTCCACTAGCATAGACTTCTGGTGTCCACTAGCATAGACCCCTGGTGTCCACTAGCATAGACTTCTGGTGTCCACTATCATAGACTCCTGGTGTCCACTAGCATAGACCCCTGGTGTCCACTAGCATAGACTTCTGGTGTCCACTATCATAGACTCCTGGTGTCCACTAGCATAGACCCCTGGTGTCCACTAGCATAGACCCCTGGTGTCCACTAGCATAGACCCCTGGTGTCCACTAGCATAGCCTTCTGGTGTCCACTAGCATAGACTTCTGGTGTCCACTAGCATAGACCTGTGGTGTCCACTAGCATAGACCTCTGGTGTCCACTAGCATAGATCCCTGGTGTCTAATAGCATAGACCCCTGGTGTCCACTAGCATAGACCCCTGGTGACCACTAGCATAGACCCCTGGTGACCACTAGCATAGATCCCTGGTGTCCACTAGCATAGGCCCCTGGTGTCTAATAGCATAGGCCCCTGGTGTCCCCTTTAAAAACTAATGTCTCTCTGCCGGGTCTGTCCCTCCCTCAGCAACTGCAACTCAACACTTGCAGGGTAGTGTGTGTGTGTGTGTGTGTGTGTGTGTGTGTGTGTGTGTGTGTGTGTGTGTGTGTGTGTGTGTGTGTGTGTGTGTGTGTGTGTGTGCATGAGCTTATAGAGGACGACATAATGGAATGCCACGGCTCTGTCTGCCAAGAGCACTTTTCCCATGTGCCCAGGAGCCAAGACTTCCCCCATCCAGCCAATAATAGCACTGGTGTCCTCTCTCACTCACACACACACACACAGCGCCAGATAAAGAGTGCTGTAATGGCTGCCTCCAAAGAGAGATTTCAAGTGCGACATCTCGCCCTGGGGTCCTTAGCAACAGTGTGTTTCTCTGTGTCGTACAGACACACAAACACACACGCTCATACATACACACTCTCGTCTGATCCCTCTCCACCTACACACTGCCGCCCAACACACACACAATCATCCTCACTCACACACACACACAGAGGCAATGAATCAATTCCCTAATCAATTGCCAGAGTAGGGGGAGGTTGTCTGTGTGGCTTTTATCAGGTAATAGATCTCTCTGTAGTTGTACCTGATCTGGGCCACAGAGCCAGCCAACCAGTTTCCTCGTCACTCCTTCCTTCTCCTCCCTCCCTCCATCCCGCCCTCCCTCCATCCCGCCCTCCCTCCCTCTGCAATGATTTTGTGAATGCCTGAACAAGGTTACCATACTGCATTACTGCTACCAGACATAGGTTTAAATAGTATTCGTTTTCTTTCAAAATGTTTAAGATGCACTTGATTGAGCTTGGTGCATTTTATTTTATTCGTCTTGGTGCTATTTTTTTATTTGTATATATTTTTTACTGCATCGTTGGGAAGGGCTCGTAAGCCATCATTTCACGGTATAGTCTACACCAGTTGTATTTGGTGCATTTCACAAATACAATTTGATTTGATTTGGAAGCTAACTGGCTAACTGAAATGGTTACTATGGTGAGGGGACTCGACAATACTTACGTCACCTTGATTTGATTTGGAAGCTAACTGGCTAACTGAAATGGTTACTATGGTGAGGGGACTTCGATGACACCTACCTTTACCACGTCACCTGGCTCAAAGGGACCTCCGTAACCAACGGAAACAGTGACGCTGCAGCTGCAGCGAGTTCATAGAGTTCATTCCGATCCACATCTAATCTGCCAGTATTCTACCGGTCATCATCATAGCACTAAACCGTTAAATTAGCCGTAAATTGCAACTGCAGGCGAGTTCTGTTATATGAATTCATTGTTCCTGCTGTTCAGTTGTCTAAATGTGTGATTTCCCTCTCTGAGGACCTTCCTAGACTCTCTACCCCATGGGTTGTGCTAGCCCTGTTTTTAAAGGTGTTTGTATTGGTTAGTGATCGCTCGTGTGTGTGTGTGTGTGTGTGTGTGTGTGTGTGTGTGTCAGTAGGACTGGCACAACTGCCGTATAACCGTGTAACCAACGGCTATGCATGACGACTGTCATGAAAATAAAATAACAGTCATAACCGTTGAAAATAATATATACAGCTGACTGAAGACAGGGTGGCTGGGCATTCGTGCGGTTGAGTCCGTTTCTGCTGTAACATGAACTCTACAGTAACATGGACACTACAACGTCATGAAATGTCATTGTTTCCCACTGGGCACACACTGGTTAAATCAACGTTCTTTTCCACGTCCTTTCAGTGAAAGTACGTTGAACCAACGTGGAATAGACGTTAAATTGGTGCCTACCAGGTCCCATGCTAAAACAAGCAATGTGTTGAAGCGAATGAGTCTTCGGTTGCCAAGGCAACACCCCACTCCCCCTCCCTCCCCGACATGCAGCAGCACGTGCAGTGTGTCTTAAAAATCAACCAATAACTGTCATCAAAAAATCCATGACCGTCACAACCCTACTTGAGTGAGTGAGTGAGTGAGTGAGTGAGTGAGTGTGTGTGTGTTTGTTTGTTTGTTTGTGTGTACTCCAGTGTGTGTTCATGTGTGTATCTGTGTGCAGGCTGCTCTCTCCCTCTCCCTGTGCCAGGTCCTCTGGTTCCCATGCTATCAGATGTCAGTCTGTTTATGGAGCTGCCGGTAAGGGTAGGGGGCCAGAGGGCAGTGTGTGTGTGTGTGCGTGTGCGTGTGTGTGTGTGTGTGTGTGTGCGTGTGCGTGTGCGCGCATGCATAACTCACACTCCCTGTTTATTAGCTTAGGCCTGTCTAAATGTTTGATTTGTCACAAATAAATGATAACTGCCCTTTAAAATGGCCGCCGGGCCTCAAGGGAAGCCACAGTTTGTGTGCCAAATGGCACCCTATGTAGTGCACTACTTTATAGCCCTATGGGCCTTATGGGAAAGATGTTTGTGTCTAGAAGGAGTTGTCAACAGTGTGCAGTATGGGGGGTGATTAGGACTTATAAAATACTAACATTAAATTAAATAAATAAAATACACAGTTATACACACTTATAAAATACTAACATTAAATTAAATAAATAAAATACACAGCACCCTGTTGTATAATGACGGACCAGTTCAATAATTCCCTTCACTATGGAAACATTGAATAAACCCACTTTTCTGTCCATTATAACAGCAGAATAACATGCTGCAATCATCTATTCTACCGTACACAGAAACTGTGTCCATTATGATTGGAGACAGTGTGCGTGTGTGTGTGGATGTGTATGTGTGGAGGAGTGGTTGTCCAACATCTGCCATTGTTGTCCGTCCCAGTGGTGTCCTCGAAACCGGGGCGACCGTGGCCCTGTCTGTTCTGCCTCAGGAGCGTAGGGACAGTACACCTTCTCCCAGCATGTAACCTCTTACCTACGTAGAACTTGCCCTCTTTTCAAACACACAAAGCCTTCCTCAGGGTGAGGGCCATCGCACTGAGTGTGACTAGTGTGTGTGTGTGTGTGTGTGTGTGTGTGTGTGTGTGTGTGTGTGTGTGTGTGTGTGTGTGTGTGTGTGCCCCAGTTTTGAGACACACGTTTTGCTTGTTTCCCATGTTTCATCAAATAGACACATACAGTGCATTAGGAAAGTATTCAGACCCCTTTCCTTTTTCCACATTTTGTTACGTTACAGCTTTATTCTAAAATGGGTTAAATAAAAACATCATCAAAATACCTCATTTACATAAGTATACAGACCCTTTGCTATGAGACTCGAAATTGATCTCGGGTGCATCCTCTTTCCATTGATCATCCTTGAGATGTTTCTACAACTTGATTGGAGTCCACCTGTGGTAAATTCAATTGATTGGACATGATTTGGAAAGGCACACACCTGTCTATATAAGGTCCCACAGTTGACAGTGCATGTCAGAGCAAAAACCAAGCCATGAGGTTCAAAGGAAGGGTCCGTAGAACTCTGAGACAGGATTGTGTTGACGCAGAGATCTGGGGAAGGGTACCCAAACATTTCTGCAGCATTGAAGGTCCCCAAGAACACAGTGACCTCCACCATTCTTAAATGGAAGAAGTTTGGAACCACCAAGACTCTTCCGAGAGCTGGCCGCCCGGCCAAACTGAGCAATCGGGGGAGAAGGGCCTTGGTCAGGGAGGTGCCCCAGGACCCAATGGTCACTCTAACAGAGCTCCAGAGTTCCTCTGTGGAGATGGGAGAACCTCCAAGAAGGACAACCATCTCTGCAGCACTCCACCAATCAGGCCTCTATGGTAGAGTGACCAGACGGAAGACACTCCTCAGTAAAAGGCACATGACAGCTCGATTGGAGTTTGCCAAAAGGTGCCTAAAGGACACTTAGACCATGAGAAACAAGATTATCTTGGTCTGATGAAACCAATATTGAACACTTTGGCCTGAATGCCAAGCGTCATGTCTGAAGGAAACCTGGCACCATCCCTACGGTGAAGCATGGTGGTGGCAGCATCATGCTTTGGGGATGTTTTTCAGCGGCAGGAACCGGGAGACTAGTCAGGATCAAGGGAACAGCGCAAAGTACAGAGAGATCCTTAATGAAAACCTGCTCCAGAGAGCTCAGGATCTCAGACTGGGGCGAAGGATCACCTTCTAACAGGACAACGACCCTAAGCACACAGCCAGTACAACGCATGAGTGGCTTTGGGACAAGTCCCTGAATGTCCTTGAGTGGCCCAGCCTTGAACCCGATCGAACATCTCTGGAGAGACCTGAAAATAGCTGTGCAGCGATGCTCCCCATCCAACCTGACAGAGCTTGAGGGGATCTGCAGAGAAGAATGGGAGAAAATACCCAAAAACAGTTGTGCCAAGCTTGTAGCGTCATACCCAAGAAGACTCGAGGCTGTAATCACTACCAAAGGTGCTTCAACAAAGTACTGAGTAAAGGGTCTGAATACTTATATAAATGTGATATTTACATTTTATATTTACATTTCTAAAAACCAGTTTTTGCTTTGTCATTAAGGGACATTGTGTGTAGGTTGATGAGGGGAAAAAACAATTTTATCCATCTAAGAATAAGGCTGTAACGTAACAAAATGTGGAACATGTGAAGGAGTCTTTCTGAATGCACTGTTTATGTAAGTTTAGGGACCTAGAAAATCTGTGACGTGGAGAATGCGGAACGGACTCACGAAATCCAGACATTAAAACGGAATTCGACAATATTAAAACATTTATTGAACTTAGTAAGGAATAAACTAAATGTATTTAAAATGTATTCATTTGCACAAGCGTATCATAAGTCATGAACAGAATGCATCAGTGATTTGTATTTCCTGTCTGAAGAGGAAAACGGCATGACATTTCCCTTCTCTGTGTGCGCACGTCTACCACCTTGTGTAGCGATTAGCGATGATGCTAATGAAAACCATCCCAAAAACCTTCTCAAATAAATGTTACCTACAATAGCCTATGCTAACCTGGCCGAATTATATCATGATTATTTGCATCATATGTGCACTACAAAAACACAGCTAAACAATAGCCTCTTGCTAGGTAATCATTTTCCCAGACCTCAAAATGGTCTCCTGAGGTGGATTAAGCATTGTTGTGGATTTAGAACAATTTAGTTATTTTTCTATTTCAAAAAAGGTTGGTTTTGAAACAAGGGAAATTCCAAAACCTGAAAAAACTAAACTAAACGAATTTGGGGAAAAAACGAAACGGAATTAAGCAAAAACATCTAACATGTTTTGTAGAGCCCTATGCAAGGTTGTTGTTTGTTCAGTTTAGGTGACCGCGTTCATGTCATGTCATTTTAAATAGTCATTTGAATTTCTTTTTCACCTAGAACTACATCGAAGTACGGAATATGGGAACGTGTTTTTGGTTTCTCATTAGTACTGGGATCGATGCCAGACATTTCCTGACCGTTAAATCTGAACGCTTTTTAAAGGTTCTGAGAACGGAAGTGAACATTTTTGCCTACTCTGGGAATGTTTTACTCTGGTTCCTTAGAAGTTTTCCCTGGAGGGTTTATTAAAACTGAGAATGGAAATTATAGGTGATTTTAAGTTTTTTTACTAACTTTCTTAAAACTTTCCCTGAATGTTTCAATAAGACTTTTAATAACAATGATAGCTTATTTTAGGCAGTAGTGTAATGTACTTAAGTAAAAAATACTTTCAAAGTACTACTTAAGTAGTTTTTTTGGGGTATCTGTACTTTACTATTTCTATTTTTGACAACTTTTACTTTTACTTATAATGTACTTTTTACTCTTTACATTTTCCCTGACACCCAAAAGTACTCGTTACATTTTGAATGCTTAGCAGGACAGGACAATTACTGACTCACTAAACACAAATAAATCATTTGTAAATCATTTCTGAGTGTTGGAGTTTTGCCCCTGGCTACCCATACATAAAACCACGAAAATTGTCCCGTCTGCTTTGCTTATTATAAGGAATTTTAAATGATTTATACTTTTACTTTTGATACTTAAGTATATTTAGCAATTACATTTACATTTGATACTTAAGTACATTTAAAACCAAATACTTTAAAACTTTTAATTCAAGTAGTATTTTACTGTCTGACTTTCACTTTTACTTGACTAACATTCTATTAAGGTATCTATACTTTTACTAAAGTATGACAATTGGGCACTTTTTCCACCACTGATTTTGGGTTGTTTTTTGAACTCCAAACACAGATAGGACACATGGAAATGATTTTTTCTTCGGCATTAATCATGTAAACACATGTATTTTGTGTTGTTACTCCATCCATAGATGATCTATAGTATTAGTCCACTGCGACACCAGGATGAAGCTAGCATGCCAAGTTTCTTCACAAGTACAAAGCTGTTCGTTTTAGTTTATTTAAACAAATCCCATTTCAAAGGAAACAAGCACTCATTAAGATCAGGTTTGGCCAAGTACACCTTAACACACTTAACTAGATAGAGGATAGAGACCGGTTTGTTGATGCTGAGAATGGAATGTACAGTATCTCTTTTTAAATAACATTCTTAGAATGTTCTCTGAATGTTACTAGAGTTTTCTTGTGATTTTTATGGAACAATTTGAGAACATGACTTTAAATAGAACCACGTGGAAAACCTGTAGGAGACGTTATGCTGAGGTACTGAAATTCCCAGAGAAGATGTTTCGTAACATTCTCTGAACAATTTGAGAACACGACTTTAAATAGAACCACGAGGAAAACCTGTAGGAGACGTTATGCTGAGGTACTGAAATTCCCAGAGAAGATGTTTCGTAACATTCTCTGAACAATTTGAGAACATGACTTTAAATAGAACCACAAGGAAAACCTGTAGGAGACGTTATGCTGAGGTACTGAAATTCCCAGAGAAGATGTTTCGTAACATTCTCTGAACTATTTGAGAACATTCCCAACGTCAAACCAGTTGGAGAACGTTCCTAGAACATTACCAAAATTGAAATGAAATGTAACCATGTTTGAACTTTCAGACAAAAAACTTTCTGTTAGAGTAATGAAATACCAAGAAAATGACATAATTTGTTGTCAAGGTCCTTTAATGTGCTTTGAATGTTCCAAAGCCAAGCAGCTATCCTGCACCATTCCCAGAAAGTTATGGGAAGGTTGTTTTACAAAATAACCATAGGACAACCACACTCTCACCAAGCTCTAAGAAACCAATGGTTCTCAGAACGTTATGTGCTAGCTGGGAAAGGAAAGCTCAAATAAATAACCATACTATGTGATGATACAGATGTGTGGCTGATCAGGTATCAAAACTAGACCATCAGCACACAAAACAAAGTGTCACCTAGCTACCTTAAAGGGGCAGTCTGTAGTTGCTTCATCCATTTTTGGACTTTGAAATGTACCCATTGATTCTATAAGTCCTAGCCACTTTAAACAATGCTACCTTATATAAATGTTACTTACCCTACATTATTCATCTCATATGCATACGTATATACTGTACTCTATATCATCGACGGTATCCTTATGTAATACATGTATCACTAGCCACTTTATACTATACTATGCCACTTTGTTTACATACTCATCTCATTTGTACATACTGTACTCAATACCATCTACTGTATCTTGCCTATGCTGCTCTGTACCATCACTCATTCATATATCCTTATGTACATATTCTTTATCCCCTTACACTGTGTACAAGACAGTAGTTTTGGAATTGTTAGTTAGATTACTTGTTATTACTGCATTGTCGGAACTAGAAGCACAAGCATTTCGCTACACTCGCACTAACATCTGCTAACCATGTGTATGTGACAAATAAAATTTGATTTGATTTGATTTGATTTGAAGAATATAACTTCTAAATGCTTAGTTCAACTGTCATACCCCATCAGATCCCAAAATATGTTTTACTCCAAAGTTTGTAAACACAGTAAATGTAAATAATCTTGTTATAGCCTCAAAACATGGTTAAAAACTAGCATTTTGAGATCATGTATGTTCAGTCCTTGTATCCATAGCTCTGTCTATTAATCTGAGAGGGGTAACATTTCTCCATCCTCATCCTTCAGCTGTTTACCAAAACACGGGTGGGAAGTACACTTTGTTATTGTTTAAACTGCTGATTGCTGCTTTAAGATGAATGAAACTAAGTGTAAGTCACTGGATAAGTTCAATTGATAAAATGTCAATGTTAAACCATGGTAGCCCACTGAACCATGGTAGCCCACTGAACAATGGTAGCCCACTGAACCATGGTAGCCCACTGAACCATCGTAGCCCACTGAACCATGGTAGCCCACTGAACCATGGTAGCCCACTGAACCATCGTAGCCCACTGAACCATGGTAGCCCACTGAACCATGGTAGCCCACTGAACCATGGTAGCCCACTGAACCATGGTAGCCCACTGAACCATGGTAGCCCACTGAACCATGGTAGCCCACTGAACCATGGTAGCCCACTGAACCATGGTAGCCCACTAAACCATGGTAGCCCACTGAGCTAAATCCTAACCCGAGTCTTTAGGTCTCCGACAAAGTACTTGTCAAGCGAGCCTAGTTCACTAATACGGAGTTGCCAAAAAACATAATTTTATGAGCTAAGTTGACTACCCGCTTCTGAGCTAAGAATAGGTCATGAGTGCGTTTGAAATGGTAACCTGTTTCCTAATGCACACTTTGGGGCCTTGTTCAAAAAAGAGCACTGTAGGGATTAGGATGTCGTTTGGGAAGCATCCTATGATTCCCACACCATGTCTGAGCACACAGCCAATAGTAATAACAGGCTAGTTGCTGTACATGGTTGTGTTGTTTACATGAGAACTTACTTCAGTCATATAGAGTGGTCTTTAAGGACCTGTTGACCTTTACATGACAGGCAGAACTAGGCCTGTTCAATCACTTAGCCTAACACGCACGCACGCACGCACGCACGCACGCACGCACACGCACACGCACACACACACACACACACACACACACACACACACACACACACACGGTTAGATTTTCTCACATGGAAGTCCTGTCTGCTAAAGTAGTGCTGCGTCTGTAAGCAAAATGCCTCGCAGGTTGAATGGGACTGTGCCTGGCAGGTTGAATGGGACTGTGCCTTGCAGGTTGAATGGGACTGTGCCTTGCAGGTTGAATGGGACTGTGCCTGGCAGGTTGAATGGGACTGTGCCTGGCAGGTTGAATGGGACTGTGCCTGGCAGGTTGAATGGGACTGCGCCTGGCAGGTTGAATGGGACTGTGCCTGGCAGGTTGAATGGGACTGTGCCTGGCAGGTTGAATGGGACTGTGCCTGGCAGGTTGAATGGGACTGTGCCTGGCAGGTTGAATGGGACTGTGCCTGGCAGGTTGAATGGGACTGTGCCTGACAGGTTGAATGGGACTGTGCCTGGCAGGTTGAATGGGACTGCGCCTGGCAGGTTGAATGGGACTGTGCCTGGCAGGTTGAATGGGACTGTGGAATGCAGAAAGCCACCGTAACAACGTCAACAATATTCTCTCTCTCCCTCTGTCTCTAGCTCTCTCTCTCTCTCTTCATTTCTCTCCCGCTCTCTCTCTCCCTCTTCCTCTACATCTCTCTCTCCTTCACTCTCTCTCCCTCTTCCTCTCCCTCTTTCTCTCCGTCTCTCTCCCTCACTCTCTCTCCCTCTCCCCCTTCATCTCTCTCTCCCTCTCTCTCCCTCACTCTCTCTCTCCTAGCTGGTTTATATTTTCATAGTTATGATATTGATGGATTGTTTGTGTAGGAATTTGTCCGTGAATGAGTCTGTGAACGTATGTGTGTGTTTGTGTACTCAAGTCTATGGGATTATAGAGGGGCTTAGCAGTGCTTTGGCTGACTATTCCTCTCCCTCTCTATTCAGTCCCACACACACACACACACACACACACACACACACACACACACACACACACACACCAACACTGTCTCTCTCTCTGTGTGTGTAAGTAGTAAGGGTTGTAGTGGATTAGGCTGTGTGTGAATGGGAGCAGGAGGACAATAGAGCGATTCCATGTGAATGGGAGCAGGAGGACGATAGGACAATTCCATGTGAATGGGAGCAGGAGGACGATAGGACAAATCCATGTGAATGGGAGCAGGAGGACGATAGGACAATTCCACGTGAATGGGAGCAGGAGGACGATAGGACAATTCCATGTGAATGGGAGCAGGAGGACAATAGGGCGATTCCATCTGAATGGGAGCAGGACGATAGGGTGATTCCATGTGAATGGGAGCAGGACGATAGGGCGATTCCATGTGAATGGGAGCAGGAGGATGATAGGGCAATTCCATGTGAATTGGAGCAGGACGATAGGGTGATTCCATGTGAATGGGAGCAGGACGATAGGGCGATTCCACGTGAATGGGAGCAGGAGAATGATAGGGCAATTCCATGTGAATGGGAGCAGGACGATAGGGCGATTCAATGTGAATGGGAATAGGACGATAGGGCGATTCCATGTGAGGATGGACGTAAAATATTTTTAGTATCTCAGTTTGTTCTGGCAATTCTCACATAAGAAATTCATCAGGAGGACGGATCTTTGACATTTTTCTTTGCATTTGTATCGCAAATCATTTTTGAGAAAATCATGATGGAAGTGAACATTTTAGGCCCTTTTTAGACCTACACATGCCTCCTGTAAGACCGAATAACCCGGGATCCGTACATGATACAGACATCACCTAGGTGTCATTGTACTCTTATACATGCCTCCTGTAAGAGGGGGAGAAGGGGAGAGGGGGATAGGTGAGAGTGAGAATGAGAGGAGCAGACAGAGAGAGAATGAGAGGATCAGACAGATAGAGAATGAGAGGATCAGACAGAGAGAGAATGAGAGGAGCAGACAGAGAGAGAATGAGAGGATCAGACAGAGAGAGAATGAGAGGATCAGACAGAGAGAGAACGAGAGGAGCAGACAGAGAGAGAATGAGAGGATCAGACAGAGAGAGAATGAGAGGAGCAGACAGAGAGAACGAGAGGATCAGACAGAGAGAGAATGAGAGGAGCAGACAGAGAGAGAATGAGAGGAGCAGACAGAGAGACAATGAGAGGATCAGACAGAGAGAGAATGAGAGGATCAGACAGAGAGAGAACGAGAGGATCAGACAGAGAGAGAACGAGAGGATCAGACAGAGAGAGAATGAGAGGAGCAGACAGAGAGAGAATGAGAGGATCAAATAGAGAGACAATGAGAGAGGAGCAGCCTTCCGTGTGTGTGTGTGTGTGTGTGTGTGTGTGTGTGTGTACGTGTTGAGGTGTGTGTGTCTTTCCGTGTGTGTTTCCACAGGCCCTCAGGAGACCCCAGAATGGACCCTTAGGGCCCCCCTCTAGCTCCATAGGAAGATGAACGAGGAAGAGTATTTGACAGCACCTATCTGCCACCAGGAGGACATGCCTTGAATTCTTCTTCTTCAAACGGTGCTTCCTCTCCTTCTCATTGCCAAGCAGGAGAGGAGTGTCAGTAGCAGGTCACCAAGCAGACAGCTGAAATGGTGGAGACACACGCAGCACAGCGTGTATATACAGTGCCTTGCGAAAGTATTCGGCCCCCTTGAACTTTGCGACCTTTTGCCACATTTTAGGCTTCAAACATAAAGATATAAAACTGTATTTTTTTGTGAAGAATCAACAACAAGTGGGACACAATCATGAAGTGGAACGACATTTATGGGATATTTCAAACTTTTTTAACAAATTCAAGGGGGCCGAATACTTTCGCAAGGCACTGTATATATATCAGAGAGCAGCCACTCATTCTTTCCAGTCACACACTGCATCCCAGGAGGAATCTCTCTCTCTCTTTATCTCTCTTCATCATCTTACCTCGCTCTATCTTTCTTTATCCATCTCTCTCTCTATCACTCTTTCTCCATAACTCTCTTTTCCTCTCTCCATCTGTACCATTATTTCTTCAGTATTTTTCAACCTCTCTCTCTCTTCCAAACAATATGTCAAAAAATAAGCTAAACTTTAATATTAATAATAATATTTTCAATCTTGAATAAATGAATGTGAAAAAAATTCTTCCAAAACCCAGTCCGTGTTTAGTGCACCAAGGACTATAAAGGTGTTGTCTGTATCATGTACGGATCCCGGGTCATAGGGTCTTACAGGAGGCATGCATAGGAGCCCAATGACACCAAGATCAAATCAAATTGTATTTGTCACATGCACCGAATACAACAGGTGTAGGTAGACCTGACAGTGAAATGCTTAATTACAAGCCCTTAACCAACAATGCAGTTTTAAGAAAAATACCTAAAAAAATAAGAAATAAAGTAACAAGTAATTAAAGAGCAGCAGTAAAATAACAATAGCGAGACTATATACAGGAGGTACCGGTACAGAGTCAATGTGGAGGCTATATACAGGGGGTACCGGTACAGAGTCAATGTGGAGGATATATACAGGGGGTACCGGTACAGAGTCAATGTGGAGGCTATATACAGGAGGTACCGGTACAGAGTCAATGTGGAGGCTATATACAGGGGGTACCGGTACAGAGTCAATGTGGAGGATATATACAGGGGGTACCGGTACAGAGTCAATGTGGAGGATATATACAGGGGGTACCGGTACAGAGTCAATGTGGAGGCTATATACAGGGGGTACCGGTACAGAGTCAATGTGGAGGCTATATACAGGAGGTACCGGTACAGAGTCAATGTGGAGGATATATACAGGGGGTACCGGTACAGAGTCAATGTGGAGGCTATATACAGGGGGTACCGGTACAGAGTCAATGTGGAGGCTATATACAGGGGGTACCGGTACAGAGTCAATGTGCGGGGTAGTCATTTGATTAGATGTTCAGGAGACTTACGGCTTGGGGGCAGTAGCTGTTTAGAGGCCTCTTGGACCTAGACTTGGTGCATCAGTACTGCTTGCCGTGCGGTAGCAGCGAGAACAGACTATGACTAGGATGGCTGGAGTATTTGACCATTTTTATGGCCTTCCTCTGACACCGCCTGGTATAGAGATGGCAGGCAGTTTAGCCCCAGTTATGTACTGGGCCGTACGCACTACCCTCTAAAGTGCCTTGCGGTGGGAGGCTGAGCAATTGCCATACCTGCTGAGCAGTTGCCATACATACATGCTCTCGAAGGTGAATCTGACAATCCTTTTGAGGATCTGAGGACCCATGCCAAATATTTTCAGTCTCCTGAGGGGGAATAGGTTTTGTCATGCCCTCTTCATGACTGTCTTGGTGTGCTTGGACCATGTTAGTTTGTTGGTGATGTGGACCACTGTTGTGTCATCGGCAAACTTAATGATGGTGTTGGAGTCGTGCCTGGCTGTGCAGTCATGAGTGAACAGGGAGTACAGTAGGGGACTGAGCACGCACCCCTGAGGGGCACCCGTGTTGAGAATCAGCATGCCGGATGCAGGAAGTCCAGGATCCAGTTGCAGAGGGAGGTGTTTAGTCCCAGGGTCCTTAGCTTAGTGATGAGCTTCGTGGGCACTATGATGTTAAACACTGAGCTGTAGTCAATGAACAGCATTCTCACATTGGTGTTCCTTTAGTCCAGGTGAGAAAGGGCAGTGTGGACTGCAATAGAGATTGCATCATCTGTGGATCTGTTGGGGCGGTATGCAAGGGGATGTCTGTATCATGTACGGATCCTCTCGTTCTCTCTCTATCTGCTCCTCTCATTCTCTCTCTATCTGCTCCTCTCATTTTCTCTCTGTCTGATCCTCTCATTCTCTCTATGTCTGCTCCTCTCATTCTCTCTCTGTCTGCTCCTCTCATTCTCTCTCTGTCTGATCCTCTCTCTCTGTCTGCTCTTCTCATTCTCTCTCTGTCTGCTCTTCTCATTCTGTCTGTCTGCTCCTCTCATTCTGTCTGTCTGCTCCTCTCATTCTCTCTCTGTCTGCTCCTCACTCTCTCTCTGTCTGCTCCTCATTCTCTCTCTGTCTGCTCCTCTCATTCTGTCTGTCTGCTCCTCTCATTCTGTCTGTCTGCTCCTCATTCTCTCTCTGTCTGATCCTCTCCTTCTCTCTGTCTGCTCCTCTCATTCTCTCTCTGTCTGCTGCTCTCATTCTGTCTGTCTGCTCCTTTCATTCTCTCTCTGTCTGATCCTCTCATTCTGTCTGTCTACTCTTCTCATTCTGTCTGTCTGCTCCTCTCATTATGTCTGTCTGCTCCTCGTTCTCTCTCTGTCTGATCATCTCATTCTGTCTGTCTGCTCCTCATTCTCTCTGTCTGATCCTCTCATTCTCTCTGTCTGCTCCTCTCATTCTCACACTCACCTACCCCCCCCCCTTTCCTCCTCACCCCCTCTTCTCCCCCTCTCCTCCCCTCTTCTAAATAAACAACACAAACCAATGTAATTATCTGAAAGAGCCAGAAACACAGAGCGTGGCTAATTTGCTGCCACGGAAACAGCTCCTGCATGTTCCTCGCCATGCAGCAGGAGCTGTTATTGTCAGCTGAGTTGACTGTAGATCTGTTAATACAGTACACTTAACTAGATCATCCCCCCGCTATAGATCTCTTGACCATAGATCTGCAAACACACTCTATCAGATCAACCCCCAAAGACAGAGGGCATATGTCCTTATCTTAGTTGATTGACTTGTACAACAGTACACTCGTGGCCAAAAGTTTCGAGAATGACACAAATGTACATTTTCACAAAGTCTGCTGCCTCAGTTTGTATGATGGCAATTTGCATATACTCCAGAATGTTATGAAGAGTGATCAGATGAAATGCAATGAATTGCAAAGGCCCTCTTTACCATGCAAATGAACTGAATCCCCAAAAAACATTTCCACTGCATTTCAGCCCTGCTACAAAAGGACCAGCTGACATCATGTCAGTGATTATCTCGTTAACACAGTGTTGACGAGGACAAGGCTGGAGATCACTCTGTCATGCTGATTGAGTGCGAATAACAGACTGAAAGCTTCACAAGGGAGGGTGGTGCTTGAAATCATTGTTCTCCCTCTGTCAACCATGGTTACCTGCAAGGAAGCACGTGCCGTCATCATTGCTTTGCACAAAAGGGGCTTCACAGACAAGGATATTGCTGCCAGTAAGATTGCAACTAAATCAACCATTTATCGGATCATCAAGAACTTCAAGAAGAGCGGTTCAATTGTTGTGATGAAGGCTTCAGGGTGCCCAAGAAAGTCCAGCAAGCGCCAGGACCGTCTGCGGGATCGGGGCACCACCAGTACAGAGCTTACTCAGGAATGGCTGCAGGCAGGTGTGAGTGCATCTGCACGCACAGTGAGGCGAAGACTTTTGGAGGAAGGCCTGCTGTCAAGAAGGGCAGCAAAGAAGCCACTTCTCTCCAGGAAAAACATCAGGGACAGACTGATATTCTGCAAAGGGTACAGGGATTGGACTGCTGAGGACTGGGGTAAAGTCATTTTCTCTGATGAATCCCCTTTACGATTGTTTGGGGCATCCGGAAAACAGCTTGTCCGGAGAAGACAAGGTGAGCGCTACCATCAGTCATGTGTCATGCCAACAGTAAAGCATCCTGAGACCATTCATGTGTTGGGTTGCTTCTCAGGCAAGGGAGTGGGCTCACTCACAATTTTGCCTAAGAACACAGCCATGAATAAAGAATGGTACCAACACATCCTCCAAGAGCAACTTCCCCCAACCATCCAGGAACAGTTTGGTGACGAACAATGCCTTTTCCAGCATGATGGAGCACTTTGCCATAAGGCAAAAGTGATAACTAAGTGTCTCGGGGAACAAAACATCTATATTTTGAGTCCATGGCCAGGAAACTCCCCAGAACTTAATCCCATTGAGAACTTGTGGTCAATCCTCAAGAGGTGGGTGGACAAACAAAACCCCACAAATTCTGACAAACTCCAAGCATTGATTCTGCAAGTGTGGCCCAGAAGTTAATTGACAGCATGCCAGGGCGGATTGCAGAGGTCTTGAAAAAGAAGGGTTAACACTGCAAATATTGACTCTTGGCATCAACTTCATGTAATTGTCAATAAAAGCCTTTGACACTTCTGAAATGCTTGTAAATATACTTCAGTATTCCATAGTAACATCTGACAAAAATATCTAAAGACACTGAAGCAGCAAACTTTGTAGAAATTAATATTTGTGTCATTCTCAAAACTTTTGGCCACGACTGTTCTATGCTCTGTCGCCTTTTCATCTCCTGCAAATAGAGCTGTCAGAATGAACATCGTTAGAGTAAGGCCTCTGATCTGGTAGTATATGAGGTAGCCCTGTGTCAGCCATTGGAAAGGCTTGAGGCAGAAGATGCCCTTAGGCACTGTTCTAAGATCAGTTTGCACCGCAGTGTCTCCTACTGTAATTCTCCTCTCCTCACTGCAGAAAGGATCATTTTATATTTATTTAAATCGACTTTATCTGGGTCAGCTAACAAAACAGTGACACGGCTGGCTGCTTGTAGTGTAGTGCTGCTTCCTGTGGGGAGGAGAGAGATGGCCCTCTGACATCTAGTGTAGGGAGGAGAGAGATGGCCTTGTGACATCTAGTGTAGGGAGGAGAGAGATGGCCCTCTGACCTCTAGTGTAGGGAGGAGAGAGATGGCCCTCTGACCTCTAGTGTAGGGAAGAGAGAGATGGCCCTCTGACCTCTAGTGTAGGGAGGAGAGAGATGGCCCTCTGACCTCTAGTGTAGGGAGGAGAGAGATGGCCCTCCGACCTCTAGTGTAGGGAGGAGAGAGATGGCCCTCTGACCTCTAGTGTAGGGAGGAGAAAGATGGCCCTTTGACATCTATTGTAGGGAGGAGAGAAATGGCCCTCTGACCTCTAGTGTAGGGAGGAGAGAGATGGCCCTCTGACCTCTAGTGTAGGGAGGAGAGAGATGGCCCTCCGACCTCTAGTGTAGGGAGGAGAGAGATGGCCCTCTGACCTCTAGTGTAGGGAGGAGAGAGATGGCCCTCTGACCTCTAGTGTAGGGAGGAGAAAGATGGCCCTTTGAAATCTAGTGTAGGGAGGAGAGAGATGGCCCTCTGACCTCTAGTGTAGGGAGGAGAGAGATGGCCCTCTGACCTCTAGTGTAGGGAGGAGAGAGATGACCCTCTGACATCTAGTGTAGGGAGGAGAGAGATGGCCCTCTGACCTCTAGTGTAGGGAGGAGAGAGATGGCCCTCTGACCTCTAGTGTAGGGAGGAGAGAGATGGCCCTCTGACCTCTAGTGTAGGGAGGAGAGAGATGGCCTTCTGACATCTAGTGTAGGGAGGAGAGAGATGGCCCTCTGACCTCTAGTGTAGGGAGGAGAGCGATGGCCCTCTGACCTCTAGTGTAGGGAGGAGAGATGGCCCTCTGACGTCTAGTGTAGGGCGGAGAGAGATGGCCCTCTGACCTCTAGTGTAGGGACGAGAGAGATGGCCTTCTGACCTCTAGTGTAGGGAGGAGAGATGGCCCTCTGACCTCTAGTGTAGGGACGAGAGAGATGGCCCTCTGACCTCTAGTGTAGGGAGGAGATAGATGACCCTCTGACCTCTAGTGTAAGGAGGGACGGTGCACTGATCTGGTCACAGTGGTTTATCTCTGCAGTAGTAATAGCTGTAGTAATTGATATGGTTTCATAACATTTTACCAGAGAGGGACTTAGGAAAATGACATTTGACCCAGAACAGCAAGCCTGGCCCTTTAATGTACATGGATAGTAACATGCATGTCAATCTCTCATGGCTCAAAGTAGAGGAGAGATTGACTTCATCACTACTTGTTTTTTTTAAAGAAGTGTTGACAAGCTGAATGCACCGAGCTGTCTGTTTAAACTACTGGCACACAGCTCAGACACCCACACATACCCCACAAGACATGCCACCAGAGGTCTGTTTACTACTAACACACAGCTCAGACACCCACACATACCCCACAAGACATGCCACCAGAGGTCTGTTTACTACTAACACACAGCTCAGACACCCACACATACCCCACAAGACATGCCACCAGAGGTCTCTTCATAGTCGCCAAGTCAAGAACAGACTATGGGAGGCGCACAGTACTACATAGAGCCATGACTACATGGAACTCTATTCCACTTTAATATCTATATAAGAATGCTGTTCATTGACTACAGCTCAGCCTTTGACACCATAGTACCCTCCAAGCTCATCATTAAGCTCGGGGCCCTGGGCCTGAACCCTGGACTTCCTGACGGGCCGCCCCTAGGTGGTGAAGGTAGGAAACAACATGTCCACTACGCTTATCCTCAACACATGAGCCCCTCCTGTACTCCCTGTTCACCAATGATTGCGTGGCCACGCACTCCTCCAACTCAATCATCAAGTTTGCAGACGACATAACTGTGGTAGGCCTGATTACCAACAATGACGAGCAGTCGACAGGGAGGAGGTGAGGGCCCTCGGAGTGAGGTGAGGGCCCTGGCGGAGTTGTCCCAGGTAAATAACCTCCCTCAACGTCAACAAAACAAAGGAGTTGATTGTGGACTTCAGGAGACAGCAGAGGGAGCACCCCCCTACCCACATCAATGGGACAGTAGTGGAGAAGGTGAAAAAAATTATAGTTCCTCGGCGTACACATCACTGACAGTCTGAAATGGTCCACCCACACAGAGAGTGTGGTGAAGGAGATGAACCAGCGTCTCTTCAACCGGTCATCAGACTGCTAAATATCCATCACTAGCCGTCCTCCACCCAGGACCCTGCTCTGAAGTTAGTCACTGTCACTAGCCGTCCTCCACCCAGGACCCTGCCCTGAAGTTAGTCACTGTCACTAGCCGTCCTCCACCCAGGACCCTGCCCTGAAGTTAGTCACTGTCACTAGCCGTCCTCCACCCAGGACCCTGCCCTGAAGTTAGTCACTGTCACTAGCCGTCCTCCACCCAGGACCCTGCCCTGAAGTTAGTCACTGTCACTAGCCGTCCTCCACCCAGGACCCTGCCCTGAAGTTAGTCACTGTCACTAGCCGTCCTCCACCCAGGACCCTGC
Organism: Oncorhynchus mykiss; assembly: GCF_057628025.1. Lineage (NCBI taxonomy): Eukaryota > Metazoa > Chordata > Actinopteri > Salmoniformes > Salmonidae > Oncorhynchus > Oncorhynchus mykiss. Next base: position 11,033,691 of record NC_143051.1, on the reverse strand, counting down.
CCTGAAGTTAGTCACTGTCACTAGCCGTCCTCCACCCAGGACCCTGCCCTGAAGTTAGTCACTGTCACTAGCCGTCCGCCACCCAGTTACTCAACTCTGCACCTTAGAGGCTGCTGCCTTATATACAGTGCCTTGCGAAAGTATTCGGCCCCCTTGAACTTTGCAACCTTTTGCCACATTTCAGGCTTCAAACATAAAGATATACAACTGTATTTTTTTGTGAAGAATCAACAACAAGTGGGACACAATCATGAAGTGGAACGACATTTATTGGATATTTCAAACTTTTTTAACAAATCAAAAACTGAAAAATTGGGCGTGCAAAATGATTCAGCCCCTTTACTTTCAGTGCAGCAAACTCTCTCCAGAAGTTCAGTGAGGATCTCTGAATGATCCAATGTTGACCTAAATGACTAATGATGATAAATACAATCCACCTGTGTGTAATCAAGTCTCCTTATAAATGCACCTGCACTGTGATAGTCTCAGAGGTCCGTCAAAAGCGCAGAGAGCATCATGAAGAACAAGGAACACACCAGGCAGGTCCGAGATACTGTTGTGAAGAAGTTTAAAGCCGGATTTGGATACAAAAAGATTTCCCAAGCTTTAAACATCCCAAGGAGCACCGTGCAAGCGATAATATTGAAATGGAAGGAGTATCAGACCACTGCAAATCTACCAAGACCTGGCCATCCCTCTAAACTTTCAGCTCATACAAGGAGAAGACTGATCAGAGATGCAGCCAAGAGGCCCATGATCACTCTGGATGAACTGCAGAGATCTACAGCTGAGGTGGGAGACTCTGTCCATAGGACAACAATCAGTCGTATATTGCACAAATCTGGCCTTTATTAAAGAGTGGTAAGAAGAAAGCCATTTCTTAAAGATATCCATAAAAAGTGTTGTTTAAAGTTTGCCACAAGCCACCTGGGAGACACACCAAACATGTGGAAGAAGGTGCTCTGGTCAGATGAAACCAAAATTGAACTTTTTGGCAACAATGCAAAACGTTATGTTTGGCGTAAAAGCAACACAGCTCATCACCCTGAACACACCATACCCACTGTCAAACATGGTGGTGGCAGCATCATGGTTTGGGCCTGCTTTTCTTCAGCAGGGACAGGGAAGCTGGTTAAAATTGATGGGAAGATGGATGGAGCCAAATACAGGACCATTCTGGAAGAGAACCTGATGGAGTCTGCAAAAGACCTGAGACTGGGACGGAGATTTGTCTTCCAACAAGACAATGATCCAAAACATAAAGCAAAATCTACAATGGAATGGTTCAAAAATAAACATATCCAGGTGTTAGAATGGCCAAGTCAAAGTCCAGACCTGAATCCAATCGATAATCTGTGGAAAGAACTAAAAACTGCTGTTCACAAATGCTCTCCATCCAACCTCACTGAGCTCGAGCTGTTTTGCAAGGAGGAATGGGAAAAAAATGTCAGTCTCTCGATGTGCAAAACTGATAGAGACATACCCCAAGCGACTTACAGCTGTAATCGCAGCAAAAGGTGGCGCTACAAAGTATTAACTGAAGGGGGCTGAATCATTTTGCACGCCCAATTTTTCAGTTTTTGATTTGTTAAAAAAGTTTGAAATATCCAATAAATGTCGTTCCACTTCATAATTGTGTCCCACTTGTTGTTGATTCGTCACAAAAAAATGCAGTTTTATATCTTTATGTTTGAAGCCAGGAAATGTGGCAAAAGGTCGCAAAGTTCAAGGGGGCCGAATACTTTCGCAAGGCACTGTACATAGACATGGAATCACTGGTCACTTTAATAAAGTTTACAACCTGCTTTACTCATTTCATATGTATATATATATATAATACATGTATATATACTGTATTCTATTCTACTGTATTTTAGTCTATGCCACTCTGACATTGCTCGTTCTAATATTTCTATATTTCTTAATTCCATTCTTTTCCTTTCAGATGTGTGTGTATTGTGCGTATTGGTGTGTATTGTTGGATACTACTGCGCTTTTGGAGCTAGGAACACAAGCATTTAGTTAGGTATTACTGCGCTGTTGGAGCTAGGAACACAAGCATTTAGTTAGGTATTACTGCGCTGTTGGAGCTAGGAACACAAGCATTTAGTTAGGTATTACTGCGCTGTTGGAGCTAGGAACACAAGCATTTAGTTAGGTATTACTGCGCTGTTGGAGCTAGGAACACAAGCATTTAGTTAGGTATTACTGCGCTGTTGGAGCTAGGAACACAAGCATTTAGCTACACCCACAATAACATCTGCTCAACATGTGTATCTGACCAATAACATCTGCTCAACATGTGTATCTGACCAATAACATCTGCTCAAAACGTGTATCCGACCAATAACATCTGCTCAACACGTGTATCTGACCAATAACATCTGTTAAACATGTATATGTGACCAATAACATCTGTTAAACATGTATATGTGACCAATAACATCGGTTAAACATGTGTATGTGACCAATAACATTTGATTTGAATCATGCAGTAAATTCAGATTTAAAAAACAGAAACAAATACACCTTATGGAACAGAGAGAATTATGAAGATCACACACACACATAAACTTGCATACACACACACACACACGCATACACACTATACACACACACACGTATACACACACACACACACACACACATACATACACACACACACACACGCATACACACACACACACACACACACATACACTTGCATACACACGCACACACACACACACACACACACACACACACACACACACACACACACACACACATACACACGCATACACACTATACACACACACACATGCATACACACTATACAAACACGTACACATGGATTTAGTATTGTAGATATGTGGTAGTGGCCTGGGGGAACACACTTAATGTGTTGTGAAATCTGTTGTGAAATGTAATGTCATGTTTTTAATTGTATTTCACTGCCTGGCAGGAACTAATGGGGACCCCATAATAGATACAATTACAAAAAAAATACCTATGAGTTTGTGTGATGTTGGTAGTTTGGATATGACGTGTGTGTGTTTGTAGTTTGGATATGACGTGTGTGTGAGTGTTGGTAGTTTGAATATGACGTGTGTGTGAGTGTTGGTAGTTTGGATATGGAGGTGTGTGTGTGTAGGTGTGTATGGGAGGGAGGTGTGTGTGTTGGTGTGTATGGGAGGGAGGTGTATGTGTTGGTGTGTATGTGAGAGAGGTGTGTGTGTAGGTGTGTATGGGAGGGAGGTGTGTGTGTATGTGTGTATGGGAGGGAGGTGTGTGTGTAGGTGTGTATGGGAGGGAGGTGTGTGTGTAGGTGTGTATGGGAGGGAGGTGTGTGTGTATGTGTGTATGGGAGGGAGGTGTGTGTGTTGGTGTGTATGGGAGGGAGGTGTGTGTGTAGGTGTGTATGGGAGGGAGGTGTGTGTGTAGGTGTGTATGGGAGGGAGGTGTGTGTGTAGGTGTGTATGGGAGGGAGGTGTGTGTGTAGGTGTGTATGGGAGGGAGGTGTGTGTGTAGGTGTGTATGGGAGGGAGGTGTGTGTGTAGGTGTGTATGGGATTGTTAGGCCAAAGCTTTTCCTCTGCATTTCTTGGCATATTCCAATGCTATTTCACTGTGTGTGTGAGTGTGTTGTTTTGTGTATCCCTCTCTTTCTCATACTCTTTCTCTTTAATCTCTATTTCTCTTTTTTTCATAACCTTCCCTCTCTCCCCTTCTCCTTCTCTCCCTCCCAGTCTCCCTCTCTCTCTCCCTCCTCTTTTCCTTCTCTCCCTCAGTCTCCCTCTCTCCCTCCTCTTCTCCTCTTCCTCCCAGTCTCCCTCTCTCCCTCCCTCTCTTCGTGAGTGTAGTCTGGGCAGCCTGCCAGCTGGCATGTGTGTTTTTGAATGAATACCTGATGAAGTTGGTGGAGCGAGGCGTGGGAGGAGCCTAGTGTGTGTGTCTCCCTAACCCTTGCATAACACACGTTGCGAGTGCTGCTTGCATGGCTCCCTCTCTCACACTGCGCGTGTGTGCTGCGTGTGTGTGAGTGTGTGCGCTAGGGAGGCAACAGGGGCAGAGGGGGAACTTCCTGCCTGCTGCCATGCCGTAAGGGAGGATAGGGGAACACAGGCAGGGGCCAGAGCACGGAGCACACCCCTCATCACCAGGACTGTTTGGGATTTTCTGCTTTGCTCCGGGTGAAGGAAGGAGAGAGAGAGAAAGAGAGAGAGAGAAAGAGAGGGTGTGAGATCAATAGAGAGTGATAGAGAAAGAGAGGGCGTGAGATAAATAGAGAGTGATAGAGAAAGATAGTGAGAGAGAGGGACACTCTGCTTGCCTCTGGGGCGTTTCTTAAGAGAGAGTGTGTGTGAGAGAGAGAAAGAGAGGGATAGAGAGAGAAAGAGAGGGATAGAGAGAGAAAGAGAGGGATAGAGAGAGTCGCCCTGAAAGGAAGGCTGGTAAGCATGCAGCAGGAGGGCTTCTCCAGACACACTGGTAAGACACTTTGTCCTCACACTGACCGTCTTTTCTGTCTCATACCTTGTCCTCTCTGTGCGGTGTTACACTGTACTGTCTTCTGACTCGGCCGTCTGTGGTTCCTCTCACGAGGTGTTTCGCCTGTCTTCTGTTCTCTCGCTCTCTCTCTTTCTCCCTCTAAACGAGCTCGAGGACTGTCCCCTGGGTGGAGAAAATGCAAGTCATGCAACGCTCCTTTAGCGCTTGTTTTCCAAAGGCTACTTTGTTGAGTTATGTCTCCTACTCCTTCACTTCACTCTCCCCTAGTGTCTCCTACTCCTTCACTTCACTCTCCCCTAGTCTCTCTCTCTCTCCTTCACTTCACTCTCCCCTAGTCTCTCTCTCTCTCCTTCACTTCACTCTCCCCTAGTCTCTCTCTCTCCTTCACTTCACTCTCCCCTAGTCTCTCTCTCTCCTTCACTTCACTCTCCCCTAGTCTCTCTCTCTCCTTCACTTCACTCTCCCCTAGTCTCTCTCTCTCCTTCACTTCACTCTCCCCTAGTCTCTCTCTCTCTCCTTCACTTCACTCTCCCCTAGTCTCTCTCTCTCTCCTTCACTTCACTCTCCCCTAGTCTCTCTCTCTCTCCTTCACTTCACACTCTCCTAGTCTCTCTCTCTCTCCTTCACTTCACTCTCCCCTAGTCTCTCTCTCTCTCCTTCACTTCACTCTCTCCTAGTCTCTCTCTCTCTCCTTCACTTCACTCTCTCCTAGTCTCTCTCTCTCTCCTTCACTTCACTCTCTCCTAGTCTCTCTCTCTCTCCTTCACTTCACTCTCTCCTAGTCCCTCTCTCTCTCCTTCACTTCACTCTCCCCTAGTCTCTCTCTCTCTCCTTCACTTCACTCTCCCCTAGTCTCTCTCTCTCCTTCACTTCACTCTCTCCTAGTCTCTCTCTCTCTCCTTCACTTCACTCTCCCCTAGTCTCTCTCTCTCTCCTTCACTTCACTCTCCCCTAGTCTCTCTCTCTCTCCTTCACTTCACTCTCCCCTAGTCTCTCTCTCTCTCCTTCACTTCACTCTCTCCTAGTCTCTCTCTCTCTCCTTCACTTCACTCTCTCCTAGTCTCTCTCTCTCTCCTTCACTTCACTCTCTCCTAGTCTCTCTCTCTCTCCTTCACTTCACTCTCCCCTAGTCTCTCTCTCTCTCCTTCACTTCACTCTCTCCTAGTCTCTCTCTCTCTCCTTCACTTCACTCTCTCCTAGTCTCTCTCTCTCTCCTTCACTTCACTCTCTCCTAGTCTCTCTCTCTCTCCTTCACTTCACTCTCTCCTAGTCCCTCTCTCTCTCCTTCACTTCACTCTCCCCTAGTCTCTCTCTCTCCTTCACTTCACTCTCCCCTAGTCTCTCTCTCTCCTTCACTTCACTCTCTCCTAGTCTCTCTCTCTCTCCTTCATTTCACTCTCCCCTAGTCTCTCTCTCTCTCCTTCACTTCACTCTCCCCTAGTCTCTCTCTCTCTCCTTCACTTCACTCTCCCCTAGTCTCTCTCTCTCTCCTTCACTTCACTTTCTCCTAGTCTCTCTCTCTCTCCTTCACTTCACTCTCTCCTAGTCTCTCTCTCTCTCCTTCACTTCACTCTCTCCTAGTCTCTGTCTCTCCTTCACTTCACTCTCCCCTAGTCTCTCTCTCTCTCCTTCACTTCACTCTCTCCTAGTCTCTCTCTCTCCTTCACTTCACTCTCTCCTAGTCTCTCTCTCTCTCCTTCACTTCACTCTCTCCTAGTCTCTCTCTCTCTCCTTCACTTCACTCTCCCCTAGTCTCTCTCTCTCCTTCACTTCACTCTCCCCTAGTCTCTCTCTCTCTCCTTCACTTCACTCTCCCCTAGTCTCTCTCTCTCTCCTTCACTTCACTCTCCCCTAGTCTCTCTCTCTCCTTCACTTCACTCTCCCCTAGTCTCTCTCTCTCTCCTTCACTTCACTCTCCCCTAGTCTCTCTCTCTCTCCTTCACTTCACTCTCCCCTAGTCTCTCTCTCTCTCCTTCACTTCACTCTCCCCTAGTCTCTCTCTCTCTCCTTCACTTTAATCTCCCCTAGTCTCTCTCTCTCTTCCCTCTTCCTCTTGCTCTGTCGTTTCTCTCTCTCTCTCTTTCTGTTGCTCATTCTCTCCCTTCTTCCTCTCTCTCCTCTCTCTCTCGCTATGTACTCTACGTGGTGAGAGGAGAGGGGAGCTCTGGACAATACTGAAGATAGTGACAGGCCTGTTTGTGCTCCCAGCCTGACTGCCTGCCTCCCCTTAAAGAGACACACACTGACAGAGAGGGAAGGAAAGAGAACAGAGGGAGAGGGAGAAAGAGAGAGGGAGAGAGAGAGAGAGGGAGAGAGATAGAGAGAGAGAGTATTAGTGTGTAAGGTACTCCTGGTGCAGAGTCGTACTATACACAACAAGAGCTAGAGAACTCACTATATATAGCTCTGAGGTAATGTATCACACTGTAGTTATCCCTCTGAGGGCTGGACGGGGGACAGGGTAGTACAAACACACACACACACACACTATATGTAGTGTATTACACACAGACGCACACACACACAACACACACACTATATGTAGTGTATTACACACAGACGCACACACACATACTATATGTAGTGTATTACACACAGACACACACACACATACTATATGGAGTGTATTACACACACACACACACTATATGGAGTGTATTACATACTCACTCACACACACACACACACACACACACACACACACACACTATATGGAGTGTATTACATACTCACTCACACACACACACACACACACACACACACACACACACACACACACTATATGGAGTGTATTACATACTCACTCACACACACACACACACACACACACACACTATATGTAGTGTATTACACTCACACACACACACACACACACACACACATACACACTCACTCACACACACACACACACACATACTCACACACTATATGTAGTGTATTACACATACACACACACACACACTCACACACTATATGTAGTGTATTACACACACACACACACACACACACACACACAGGAAAGCTGCAAGCTCTGCAGTGAGAAATCACTTTGATATGTCATCAGTTTTCTAAATACCAAATATGGAATGAAAGGTCTTAAGGCCAACAGGCTTAGACTACCCAGTAGACTGTCAACTAGAACAAATATGAAGGCTTAGACTACCCAGTAGACTGTCAACTAGAGGGGGGGGGGGTATGGTTGTGTGTGTGGGTGTCTAGGTGTGCATGTGTGTTTATGTTGAATGGGGATCTGTCAGTGAACTAATGTAGGTCACTAGAGGTCAGCTCTTTCTCCCTCTCGTCTCTCTATCCATCTTTCTCCCTCCCCTCTCATCTCTCTCCCCCTCTCTCTCTATCTCTCTATCTCTCCCCCTCTCTATCTCTCTCCCCATCTCTCTCTCTCTCCCGTTCTCCCTCTATCTTTCTATCTCTCTATCTCTCTCCCCATCTCTCTCTCTCTCCAGGGGGAGTTATAGCACGCTGGTTCAGCTCTCTCTCTAATCCTGCAGGATAAAGCAGCAGAGGAGAGGAAGGATAGAAAGAGGGATAGAGAGAGAGGAGGAGAGGAAGGCCCAAGCAGGAAAGATTAGGGGCTGGCTTACCACTGGGATGTAGAAACACTGCACTAACTCTCTTGATTGAAGCATGGTAACTCTCTTGATTGAAGCAGGGTAACTGTCTTGATTGAAGCATGGTAACTCTCTTGATTGAAGCAGGGTAACTCTCTTGATTGAAGCAGGGTAACTCTCTTGATTGAAGCATGGTAACTCTCTTGATTGAAGCATGGTAACTGTCTTGATTGAAGCATGGTAACTCTTGATTGAAGCAGGGTAACTCTCTTGATTGAAGCAGGGTAACTCTCTTGATTGAAGCAGGGTAACTCTCTTGATTGAAGCAGGGTAACTCTCTTGATTGAAGCATGGTAACTCTCTTGATTGAAGCATGGTAACTCTCTTGATTGAAGCAGGGTAACTCTCTTGATTGAAGCAGGGTAACTCTCTTGATTGAAGCAGGGTAACTCTCTTGATTGAAGCATGGTAACTCTCTTGATTGAAGCAGGGTAACTCTCTTGATTGAAGCAGGGTAACTCTCTTGATTGAAGCAGGGTAACTCTCTTGATTGAAGCAGGGTAACTCTCTTGATTGAAGCATGGTAACTCTCTTGATTGAAGCATGGTAACTCCCTTGATTGAAGCAGGGTAACTCTCTTGATTGAAGCAGGGTAACTCTCTTGATTGAAGCAGGGTAACTCTCTTGATTGAAGCAGGGTAACTCTCTTGATTGAAGCAGGGTAACTCTCTTGATTGAAGCATGGTAACTCTCTTGATTGAAGCATGGTAACTCTCTTGATTGAAGCAGGGTAACTCTCTTGATTGAAGCATGGTAACTCTATTGATTGAAGCAGGGTAACTCTCTTGATTGAAGCAGGGTAACTCTCTTGATTGAAGCAGGGTAACTCTCTTGATTGAAGCATGGTAACTCTCTTGATTGAAGCAGGGTAACTCTCTTGATTGAAGCAGGGTAACTCTCTTGATTGAAGCATGGTAACTCCCTTGATTGAAGCAGGGTAACTCTCTTGATTGAAGCATGGTAACTCCCTTGATTGAAGCATTGTAACTACCTGGTCAAATTTAGGCTGAATGCACAGAAAGGTTTTTATCTACGATGAAGACAGAAGCTAATGTCTTGATGAGATGAGAATGCTCTCTTTCATCTACCTATTCTACATGATGTTAAAGGATAAACATAATCAGCCCATAATAATTACCCTAATAATAGTGTGTGTGTGTGTGTGTGTGTGTGTGTGTGTGTGTGTGTGTGTGTGTGTGTGTGTGTGTGTGTGTGTGTGTGTGTGTATGTGTGTGTGTGTGTGTGTGTGTGTGTGTGTGTGTAGCTGCATGAACATTATTAATGAGCTTCACACTGAGTGTTTCCCTGCTCTCACCGACGCAACACACACACACGATGCTCACAGATGGCAGAAATTGATGCTTACAAACAAACAGACACATGTAAGCATGCGTCTCATCTTCCCAGGGTGGGCATTGAAATGCCGTTTAACCCCAATTCTCTCTCCTCTTGTTGTAATGGGTCACTGTATGATAAAGACATTTTCTATTGTGTGTGTGTGTGTGTGTGTGTGTGTGTGTGTGTGTGTGTGTGTTTGAGAGAGCCTAATCCAACATGTTTGTTCTCTGTGGTCCCCAGGTTGCTGCATCTGTCCAGAAGGCTGTCCAGAAGGCTGTCCAGAAGGCTAGCTCACAGAGGGAAATGATTCCGCATGAAGCTGACGGACGGCTCTCCTCCTCTCTCCACGACAACGCCGGGTGTGACTCGGGCTGCTCTCACGGCAACGGCAGGTGTGCTGCTCTCTGCTCTCTGCTGAGCCAGAGCCAGGCGTTGGACAGACGCTGAGCTACCCCTTCCCTCCCTCTCTACCTCCTACCTACCTACCTACCTAACCTCTCCAGTCTCCCAGTCTCCTGGTCCTACTCACCCACACAAACAGCAGGAGGGCCTACTCTGTCAAAGAGGAAAACCAGGCGCGCGAGAGAGAGAGAGAGAGAGAGAGAGAGAGAGAGAGAGAGAGAGAGAGAGAGAGAGGGAGAGAGAGAGAGAGAGAGAGAGAGAGCCAAAGACAGGAATGAAAGAGAATGTGAACGAGGCAGAGACATAAGAACTAGATAGTTAGTGTGAAAAGAGAGACAGACACACCTGTTGTTGCCGTGGGAGCAACGCGTGTCTATGTGACAGAAAGTCTAGAGAGAAAAGACAACAGTATGAAGTCCAACCATGAGCGCAGCAACGAGTGTCTGCCCCCCAAGAAGAGAGATTTCCCAGCCAGCACTGCAGATGAGAGGCCCCTGTTGATGGCGCCCGCCAGCGAGACCCAGCGAGGAGAGAACCTGACATGGCTGGCCAGTGTAGCTGGCGGGCACAACAGAGACATTAGTGGAGGTAACGGGGATGGCGGTAGAGGTGGGCAGCGTACCAGCACTCCCTGTGAGTCTGACGTGCCCCAGTACAAACCACTATGCTCCACCATCCCCACACACTCAGACTTCCTGGTCCCTTCCTCCATCTGTTCCTCCTCTTCATCACATCAGTCCAGAGTGGTGACCACATCGCTCCCTGCCATGTACAGCTCTCCTCTGTCCCCACCAGGGGGGACCATCCACTACACCCAGCTTCCCCACAACCTTCAGGTCATCAGTTCCCCTTACCCAGGCTACCTCTCCTCCCAGCCCCCCCCTCTACCCACCTCCACATCCCAACGCTCCCACCCTGACCCCTACCCCAACGCCACCATCACCTCCAAGCTGAACCAGCACCACTCTGTGGGTCCAGGTCGCCCCCCACCCCAGTCCCTACCCCCAGGCCTGGCTCTATCGGACACTGGCCCCCAGTACGTCCAGCTCTCTGGTTCCTCTCAGAACGTGGCCCCCCGGACTGCCCCCTTGCCCCACGGAGGGACCCACCACCTGCACCACGACCCCCACCACACCCTGGCCTTCAGCGGGGGCTCCCAGGTGCTGGTACAGTATGCGGGCTCCGAGGAGCCCCTGACTAAGAGAGAGGAGGGCCGGCCCAGGGAACTGCACAACGGAGAGCTGGAGAAGAGAGGCCGCTTTGAGAGGAAGGAAAGCAAAGGAGCCCCATCATCATCCTCCTCTTCTTCCTCCTCTTTCTCCCATCACCAGCTCCACCAGCAGCAGAGCTCCCACCATCACTATGAGACCTATACCTCCCATGATGCCTCAGGGCTACGGACCTCTCTCATGCTCGTCCCCAACAGTCATGGAGGACAAGACCACCAGAGTCCCGAAAAACTACCCCTCTCCTCTGCCTTGCACCCAGAGAAAGGCAGCCTCCTCCTGGGTAAACCTGTGTACCGCACCTCCTCCTCCACGTTCACCTTCCCCCCTGCGCTCAATGTGGAGAGTCTTAAGGCAGCCGTCAGCTCCCTGTCCCCCCACACTCACACAGTCATCCAGCCCACACACAACGCCAGCGATGCATCGCCCATCTCCTTAGGCCAACTCTCCACCAACTTCTACCAGGCTGGCCCAGGTGGGCAGCCCATCATCGGCTATCTGTCTGGGGGTGCGGGGGGGCAACAGTACCACACCAGTCTGTCCCAGCACCTGCTCATCCCCGTCAGTGGGGCCGGGGCCACCAGCCTGGAGGCTGGCCATACTGCACACATAGCCACCACAAGTCAACCACAGCCCTTCCCTGCCACACTCTCCCACGCCTACGTTGCCACCACCACCACCACCACTAACCCCAGAGAGGAGCATCTATTTGAGGTCCCGGCCCCCTACCCTCCTCTGTCCTACCCTGCTGGGGCTGGGGGGAGCATGGTCCAGGCCCAGCTACACCTCCCGGTGGTCCCAACCCCCCAGGCCCCCTCCTCGGCCCCCTCGGGCTCCTCGCTGCCCGCCTACTTTATCAAGGGCTCCATCATCCAGCTGGCGGACGGGGAGCTGAAGCGCGTGGAGGACCTGAAGACGGAGGACTTTATCCAGAGCGCTGAGATCAGCAGCGAGCTGAAGATAGACTCGTCCACCGTGGAACGCATCGACGACAGCCACACGCCCAACTTTGCCATCGTACAGTTCTCTGTGGGTGAACACCGCGCTCAGGTAAGAGAACGCTTTTGTTTATATAACTTCATGAATAGCAAAACAAACCAACGCTAAATCATGTTTGTGCATCGATATAACATTGATATTCACAAGTGGGCAGAGGTGCTAACCAGGGCCTGCGCACGTCAATCGATTATTGAATAACTCCCTGTGTGTTTTATACTAGAGACTTACTGTGGCTGCAACTCAAGCCTCTCTTTCCACCGATATAAAGCCTGCACCCGGGGCTTGTGAAGGCGGTGTTTGTCAACACAGGAGAGGATCCGGACAAGAAATTTGTCCACTGGGCGTCAGTTGTAGGCTACATGCAGGATATTTTAGACAGCAAGTCCACTGGGCGTCAGTTGTAGGCTACATGCAGGATATTTTAGACAGCAAGTCCACTGGGCGTCAGTTGTAGGCTACATGCAGGATATTTTAGACCGCAAGTCCACTGGGCGTCAGTTGTATGCTACATGCAGGATATTTTAGACCGCAAGTCCACTGGGCGTCAGTTGTAGGCTACATGCAGGCTATTTTAGACCGCAAGTCTACTGGACGTCCGTTGTAGGCTACGCGCAGGCTATTTTAGACCGCAAGTCTACTGGGCGTCAGTTGTAGGCTACATGCAGGCTATTGAGCTTCTTGTGTGAATTATTATATGGATGATAATAAATGGACATATATTTTAGGGGGTGGATGTATTTTTCGTTAGGGAAATTATTAAATGTTCAGGGCATAATAACGTGGTTAGTCACTGACCCCGGCACATATTATGCCAGAGTCCGCATCGGTTGGAATCCGTGTTTTTCACCCTCGCCCTGTCTTTCTAACACTGATCTGGCTCTTAAATAAAACCTTCAAACAAATTACAAATGTAAAAAAAAATACTGTTAATAAGAGGCTTGTTTGATATAATGCGTGTAATATAATGATACAGTATAATGACCGTAGAGGCTAGGCCGTTATGCCGTTTAGACGTGGGAGGACATTAACACACACGAGTGCCAGATTCTTCAATGATAATGACCAAATCATTGTCTCGTGATTAAAGAGACCAGGTTGGCCCCGAAACGAGTGGGAATGGTGAATTCAACTGTTAAACAAGCTGCTCAAAAAGCTGTCAATCAACTGATGGCCCAAATCATCAACTCAGCCAGGGGAACACAAACAGTAGCCTTTGACGGGTTTCCACACCTTTCATTATGTGCCAATGGACAGGCTAACGGGCAGCCTACAGAATGTAGCCTATTGGAATATCATCCGATAACACGGGGTTCACCCGCACAGCTGATCTCCATAGCAACCATTATTGGTCCCAGTAATAGGTACACCTTAGTCCCACCTGCAACCAAATTCTTTCAAGATGTGTTCGCCCTCTGATTGGTATTGTCAAGGGAACAACTTAGTCCTTTTTGAACAGGACTAAGTTCAGTACAATTGAAATAAAGTATTTTATTGTTTACCAAAGCAAATCTACTGTGGCAATTTACCCGACACTTGGTATAAATGGAAAATAATGTTTTTTTTTAATTATTAGGTCCCCATTTATGTAATCCATTAAATACAACTGTATATGAAATTGTCTGTTATACCTGGACTGTCCATATTGTAAATGTGCCATTCATGCGCCTTTTGCACTCAATTCTGTAGTCTACCTCACTATTCTCAATTGAATATTGTCTTTACATCTGCTTTTATAGGCCTATATGATTAGTTTTGATAGGCTATAGGTGTTTAGGTGTTGTCTCCTATATGATTAGTTTTGATAGGCTATAGTTTAGGTGTTGTCTCCTATATGATTAGTTTTGATAGGCTATAGTTTAGGTGTTGTCTCCTATATGATTAGTTTTGATAGGCTATAGTTTAGGTGTTTTATTCCTATATGATTAGTTTTGATAGTGTAGGTGTTGTCTCCTATATGATTAGTGTTGATAGGCTATAGTTTAGGTGTTTTATTCCTATATGATTAGTGTTGATAGTGTAGGTGTTGTCTCCTATATGATTAGTGTTGATAGGCTATAGTTTAGGTGTTTTCTCCTATATGATTAGTTTTGATAGGCGTTGGGTGTTGTCGCCTATATTTATTTTATTTTACCTTTATTTAACTAGGCAAGTCAGTTAAGAACAAATTCTTATTTTCAATGACAGTGGGTTAACTGCCTGTTCAGGGGCAGAACGACAGATTTGTACCTTGTCAGCTCGGGGGTTTGAACTTGCAACCTTCCGGTTACTAGTCCAACGCTCTAACCACTAGGCTACCCTGCCGCCCCGTTTAGGTGTTGTCTCCTATATGATTAGTTTTGATAGGCTATAGTTTAGGTGTTGTCTCCTATATGATTAGTTTTGATAGGCTATAGTTTAGGTGTTGTCTCCTATATGATTGGTTTTGATAGGCTATAGTTTAGGTGTTGTCTCCTATATGATTAGTTTTGATAGGCTATAGTTTAGGTGTTGTCTCCTATATGATTAGCTTTGATAGGTGACAGTAGGCTATAGTTTAGGTGTTTTCTCCTATATGATTAGTGTTGATAGGCTATAGTTTAGGTGTTGTCTCCTATATGATTAGTGTTGATAGGCTATAGTTTAGGTGTTGTCTCCTATGTGATTAGTGTTGATAGGCTATAGTTTAGGTGTTGTCTCCTATATGATTAGTGTTGATAGGCTATAGTTTAGGTGTTGTCTCCTATATGATTAGCTTTGATAGGCTATAGTTTAGGTGTTGTCTCCTGTATGATTCATTTTGATAGGCTATAGTTTAGGTGTTGTCTCCTATATGATTAGTTTTGATAGGTGACAGTAGGCTATAGTTTAGGTGTTGTCTCCTATATGATTAGTTTTGATAGGCTATAGTTTAGGTGTTTTCTCCTATATGATTAGTGTTGATAGTGTAGGTGTTGTCTCCTATATGATTAGTTTTGATAGGCTATGGTTTAGGTGTTGTCTCCTATATGATTAGTTTTGATAGGCTATGGTTTAGGTGTTGTCTCCTATATGATTAGTTTTGATAGGCTATAGTTTAGGTGTTGTCTCCTATATGATTAGTTTTGATAGTCTGTTCTCTCTCTCCATCTCTCCCTCCCCTCCTCTCCTCTCAATCTCTTTTATTATCTCTCCCCTCTCTCCCCCAGGTGAGTGTGGAGGTGCAGGTGGAGTATCCCTTCTTCGTATTCGGCCAGGGCTGGTCGTCGTGCTGCCCGGACCGGACCACTCAGCTGTTAGAACTACCCTGCACCAAGCTCTCAGTGGGGGACGTCTGCATCTCCCTCACCCTGAAGAACCTGAGGAACGGCTCCCTGAAGAAGACCCAGCAGACCCAGAACCAGGCCATGGAAATCACTACTAGCTGCAACATGGGCTCCATCCACGGGCCCCTCAAACCCTCCAGGTCTTCCCGGGGTGGAAGGGGGTCAGCCAGGCACGGGGAGCAAGAGAACGGGGTGGGCCATAGAGGCTCCAGTGGGGGAATGGTGGTTGAAGGTGTTCAGTTCGCCTCAGAGAATGGGGAACTGAGGTTCGGCGTCGGAGGGGGGGTCAACTTGAAAGGAGGCCAGCCTGGAGATTCAGAATCCAGTAGGGGCGCCGCCAAGCCGGCAAGCCGCAAGAGGAGGTGGTCGGCCCCCGAGGGCCGTCAGGTGGAGAGGAGCGAGGAGGTGCCCCAGTTGACTCTACCCAAACCTTCCTTTATCACTCAGGAGGTAAAAATCAGCATCGAAGGCAGGTCAAATATAGGCAAGTAGTGAAGGCAGGAGATTAAAACAAGACTGTTAATTCATATAGGGATTGGAGGAGAGATGGAAAAAAAGAAATGCCCTCGTAAATGTTTTATTTTAACGACTTTGTTTTAGATGTTTTTCTTGTTTATATTTTCTATCCGGATTACTGTAGGCTAAATTTGACCCATGTTATCACCTTACATTAAGTCCATGTTAAAATAACATTGTAGTTGATGCGTTCGGCATTATGTAAACGAGCAAACGGTGCAATTGGATTTGTCAACAAGTCTCTGGGCAAGGGGTTTTGTGAAGTATAGTACGTGTCTTATTGGAGGGTTTGTGGCATGCAAGAGCGCTGCTTGATACCTCTCTGGTCATTAGATGGCTGCAGGTGGACAACTGAATTAAATATGTAACGTTAGCTTTCCTATAGAGCCTAGGAGATGACTAAGCTGCCATAATGTAGACCGCTGAGTGATATCACTTCCTGGTAGAGGGCACTACTGACGAGAGTGTTCAGGATGTCTGGACGGAATCACTCTCCACGCCACCCGTTGCCGTGGTGGCAGACTGAGTTGATATGATGTCATCTATCCCGAGCGACTCAAGACGTCTTTAAATAAAACACAGTAAAAAAAAGGACTTTAACAAATTCAAACCCTCGTGAATAGAATAAGGATGTATAATAACACCTTTATGTGTCTCTGACAGAAGGTTAGAACTACACATCTAATCCTAAACAAGGGGTCACCAGATGCCTCGACACTCATCCACCTAGACCACTCAGCTAGGTGATGTCACCCAGCAGGGCCAGACCAGCCAGGCGAGGTCATCAGGCCGCGCCACTGGGCCACCATAAAAAGAGAACTCTTCCTTCCTTTGTTATGTTTGGGTGACAGTGGAGTCATTTTGTTATTATTCTTGAAACGTTGATAATGATATATTTAAATGATTGTCTAAAACTTTCGAGGTCAGGGGTCACATACTGTATGTATAATTTGATCCAGGGTGGTTAAGTAAAATGTTTATGTTATTCCTTTATACCCTACATACATTTACATTCACACTGAGTTGATGAACTATGGGATTATTCAGAGGAAGATGATGTTTACTTGGTGCAACCTTTTCCTTTACATTTTTATGGCAGAAAGAAAGAGCTTATGTCTCAAATGGTCCCTTATACCCTATATAGTGCACTTCTTTTACTAAGGCTCCTATCCTTATGGGCCCTAGTCAAAAGTGGTGCACTGTATCGGGAATAGGGGCCATTTGGAACGCAGTCAGAGAGTCACTGTTGAGTCTTTAGAGAGAGACAGCATGTTGTCTTGAAGCACTTGCGTTTGCACACCTGTCACACTCACCAACTGATGATAACACAACTATTATTATTATTATCGTTATTGTTATTGTTGGTCTCTCTTCATTAACACAGTACTGTATGTTTTTGTTATTTTACCTTGAGGAAGAAGTAGAACTCTGTGACAGCAGGACTTTAGAACAGTGAAGGGGTCGTGATGATGTCATAGAGGAATGATGATGTCATGGGGTCACCAAGTCACTTGACCTGACAGGGATGAATGTGACAGGTGATGAAGCGAGTGCCAGTTAGGAGAGGGAAAGAAAGTGAGAAAGGCAACAGAGGACTATAGAGGACGATATAAAAGCAGAAGAGTGTTTTTTTTTGTTGCTAAGGCACTTTACTCCAATCAGAACATGCTCTTCAAAATATGGGTGTGGTACAAAAAAAAAAGACACATAACTGCCTTTTCAAGGAAATCAAAAATGTCAATCAAGTCCAAAAGGAGATTGGACAAAGGATGGGAACAGGCAGGAACTATGTACAGGTATGTTGTGGACGAGACTGAGAGAGTTATAGATGCTCTGGACACAGACTTTTTGACATGTGTCATATACATAATGTATGTACGGGAAGTGTGCATGAATGTAGCTATGTGTAAGTACACACACACCAGAGGAGGCTGGTGGGGGTAGCTATAGGAGGACGTATTCATTGTAATGGCTGTTATGGTATAGATGGAACGGGGTCAAACACACTGTTTCCAGGCGTGTGATGTGTTTGGTACCATTGCATTGATTCCATTCCAGCCATTACAATGAGCCCATCCTCCTATAGCTCCTCCCACCAGCCTCCTCTGACACACACTCACACACGGAATACAGTACCTGCACAGACAGGCACTCTCCTGAAGGTGAGGGAGGACTGTATGTATTTCATACTTGTTGATATACGTTTAATGTGTATCCAAATACTTTTGTTGCATAGATGTTTCCCCTTGATGATATAGAGAAGCCAATATATTTGAGTAGGAAACTAAAACGATAGTGATTCTCAGTGGTGTGTGTGTGTGTGTGTGTGTGTGTGTGTGTGTGTGTGTGTGTGTGTGTGTGTGTGTGTGTGTGTGTGTGTGTGTTTGTAAATGTATATAGAAATATCATATAAGTTAATTTGATATATCCCATGTTAAATGTCCAGGGTTCCTGTTTTTGGAGTTCTACTTAAGAGAATCTTGCAATTTGCACATCTGGAGAGGTTGTCAGTTGGGTGACATGACTTTTTGGTTGTGTCCGAAATGGCGCCCTTTTCCCTACATAGTGCACTGACCAAAAGTAGTGCACTATATAGGGAATAGAATGCCATTTCAGATACACCTATGTTTTCAGCCAGGTTGCACACACAAACCCACACACTCACACAAACACACAGTGAGCTGAAGCCATAGAGATAGGTAGAGGACTTGTCTTTGTATCTGTACCATTATAGTGTCTGTGACAGCCTCAATGGCGCTGTCCATGCTATCTCCATTTTAAAGTAGTCAATTGTCGTCTTCACTATTGGCTGGTCCCTCCTGATGACCCAGTTGGACATGACTCCAACAGGGTCACCAGGGGGGGATCATTCAAGGAAGTTGGAAGTCCCACCCAGTTGACTACATTAAAATGTTGGAATCCCTCAATGGCGCTATCCATGCTAATACAACCTTTTGGCCACTAGAGGCCTCTATCATTCTCTATGGCTGAAACCCCATTTTACTGAAATGTAGCAGTTACTTAACAAGTGCTCTCCCTGCTGATTGGCTCTGACAATCTTGACTCTGCTCCTCATTGGACAACCACACTGTCAATCACATCTGTGGCACATCCAAGTCCCACCCACTTGTTGGGGGTTTGGTTGAGAGACAGTGTGGAGGTATGTCGGTCGGTCTTGGAGCCGGGGGGCGGGGCCACCAGCAGGTACACCTGTTGAGCTCTAAGCTTGAACTAGATTTTCAGGTGTGTTTAGGTGGTATGGCAGAATAGGAGAAGTATAGCAAGTTGCTTCTAGCCACTGGTGTAGGTTCAGATGTTTAGTTCATCCCCCTAAAGGTTTGTGTTAGGTGTGGGTGTAGGGGAATCTGATCCTAGATCTGTGGTTAAGAGGAACTCCTACCTGGAGGGCGGGTGCGGGTGATTGCCGTGGTGATGGACAGATGGATGGTGGTGGCGGTGGTGGGGAGTGAGTAGACACCCTGTATAAGATTTGAAAATGCTTTATTGTTTTTAATAAAACAGGGTTTCTCAGATCAACACCACGGCAGTGCATCTTCATTTTTTATTTTCTAACATTCTTTGACTATGTCGTCTAGAGCTAGTTTCTGTGTGTGTGTGTGTGTGTGTGTGTGTGTGTGTGTGTGTGTGTGTGTGTGTGTGTGTGTGTGTGTGTGTGTGTGTGTGTGTGTGTGTGTGTGCGTGCGTGCGTGCGTGCGTGCGTGCGTGTGTGCGTGCGTGCGTTTCTGAGAATGTGTGAGTCTTTTTGTAAGGACAGGATGGATATAATGTTTTTTTTTTGCTTCTAGAGCTTCACCTTGGTAAAATAGCAGATATTCAAACCATTACATATATGGCTTTGCATTCATACACATTGAACCAAAATGAGACCCTAGTTAAGTCTTGTTCTAACTGACTAACCCCTACCTAAATGGGACAATTCAGTAAAACAACGACACACACTTACACCCCTCACCAATCAAACCCTTTCAGGTAAAGTTTTCTAGTGCAAATGTAAAACATAATGGCAGTGGTGTGGTGGCTGCTTTCCAAAAGGTTAGACAACAAGCATCTAGCCAGCATGTGTGTAACTTTGGATTTGAGGGGTGAAACTGTGTCTCTAGAGATGGGGGGATGAAGCTGTGTCTCTAGAGGTGGGGGATGAAGCTGTGTCTCTAGAGATGGGGGGTGAAGCTGTGTCTCTAGAGGTGGGGGGGGGTGAAGCTGTGTCTCTAGAGATGGGGGGGGGGGGTGAAGCTGTGTCTCTAGAGATGGGGGGGGTGAAGCTGTGTCTCTAGAGATGGGGGGGGATGAAGCTGTGTGTCTAGAGATGGGGGGTGAAACTGTGTCTAGAGAGATGGGGGGTGAAGCTGTGTCTCTAGAGATGGGGGGTGAAGCTGTGTCTAGAGAGATGGGGGGTGAAGCTGCGTCTCTAGAGATGGGGGGTGAAGCTGTGTCTCTAGATATGGGGGGTGAAGCTGTGTCTCTAGAGATGGGGGGTGAAGCTGTGTCTCTAGAGATGGGAGGTGAAACTGTGTCTCTAGAGATGGGGGTGAAGCTGTGTCTCTAGAGATGGGGAGGTGAAGCTGTGTCTCTAGAGATGGGAGGTGAAACTGTGTCTCTAGAGAGATGGGGTGAAGCTGTGTCTAGAGAGATGGGGAGGTGAAACTGTGTCTCTCGAGATGGGGTGAAGCTGTGTCTCTCGAGATGGGGTGAAGCTGTGTCTAGAGAGATGGGGGGTGAAACTGTGTCTCTAGAGAGATGGGGGGTGAAGCTGTGTCTCTAGAGATGGGGGGTGAAGCTGTGTCTCTAGATATGGGGGGTGAAGCTGTGTCTCTAGAGATGGGGGGTGAAGCTGTGTCTCTAGAGATGGGAGGTGAAACTGTGTCTCTAGAGATGGGAGGTGAAGCTGTGTCTCTAGAGATGGGGAGGTGAAGCTGTGTCTCTAGAGATTGGAGGTGAAACTGTGTCTCTCGAGATGGGGTGAAGCTGTGTCTCTCGAGATGGGGTGAAGCTGTGTCTAGAGAGATGGGGGGTGAAACTGTGTCTCTAGAGATGGGGTGAAGCTGTGTCTAGAGAGATGGGGTGAAGCTGTGTCTAGAGAGATGGGGTGAAGCTGTGTCTAGAGAGATGGGGAGGTGAAACTGTGTCTCTCGAGATGGGGTGAAGCTGTGTCTAGAGAGATGGGGTGAAGCTGTGTCTAGAGAGATGGGGTGAAGCTGTGTCTAGAGAGATGGGGAGGTGAAACTGTGTCTCTCGAGATGGGGTGAAGCTGTGTCTCTCGAGATGGGGTGAAGCTGTGTCTAGAGAGAT